>NW_020885025.1:140910-151369 GCF_003945725.1 Corapipo altera
TGCCCTGCATCCCCCTCAACCATCCCTCCACATCCCCCCTCATCCATCCCCCCACATCCATCCCCCTCATCCCTCCCCCACATCCCTCCCCTCATCCCTCCCCGCATCCCCCTCTCCGCATCCCCCCCTCCCTCTGCCCCGCTCCCTGTCCCTCCCCCCGCAGCCCCTCCCGGGGGCGGGTCCGGGGCGGGCTCAGCGCGGGGGGGGGTTCGGGGGCGGCCCCGGCCCCGCTCGGCTCCCGCTGCTCTCAATCGGCTTTGGGGCGGCAGCGGCGGCGGCGCCGGTCCGGGGGGACGCGCGGAGCCGGCCCGAGCCCCCCCCCCGCCCGCCGCGATGCCCCCCTGCCCCCCGGGCACGGGGCTGGGGCACAGCTGAGCCCCCCATGGGCTGCTCCCCCCGCGGGCACCATGCGGACCGCGAGCCCCCTGCCCCTCTCGCTGCTGCTCTGGCACCTCCTGGACCTGGCGCTGGGTGAGTGTCACCCCCCCCCGCGGGGATAACGGAGTGCCCACCCGCATCCCGGGAGTGCAACCGGGGGGCCGGGAGCTGCAGCCCCCGCCCCGAGGCTCGGGGAGGGCACGGGGAGGGGGAAAGGAGCCCCCTTGGACCCCGGCACCCCTTGAGAGGAGCCTGGTTCGGGAGGGGGTGATGGGGCGCTAATGGGGCGCGCGGTCTGGAGCCGTTATTGGGGCACCCCCTGACGGCACTGGTGGGGAGCCGTTAATGGGGCCCCATTATCGGGGTTTAAACCCGTTAATAGGGCACCGATGTGGGACCCGTTAGTGGGACACCCCCGACCCGGGGATTGGGTTTAACCCCACTGATGAGGCACCGGGGGGGGTCATTAATGGGGGACCCCCTGAGCGGGTCCAGGTTTTAAACCATGAACAGGGCACTGGTGTGGGAGCGTTAACGGGGGGGCCACTGAGGGGAGCCGTTCATAGGGCACCTGCCTTGGACCCGGTAATGGGGTGTGGGGGGACACGATGGGGGATGCTTATCCCCCACCCCCATCCAGCAGCAAGGGGGGCACCCACGGCCCCTTTCCCTGCACCCACGGCCCCCTTCCCTGCTGCTCCGCCCGGGGGCTCCGGCTCCCGGTCCCAGCCCCGTTCCCCCCATCCAGGGGGGGTCTGTGCTCTGGGGACCCCCAGGAGCTGCAGCTTTTTGGGGGCTCGCAGCACCCAGAGCCAGCCCAGCCCCTGGGCGTGCAGGGGCTGCCCCAAACCCGCGGGGGAACCCGGCAGGGAGAAGCAGCCCCCCAAATTCCTGCCGGCCGGGGGGGTTCGCGGCTGGCTGAGCTCTCAGATGAACATCTTGGCTCCTCACCTCGCTCCACGGAGGTTTTAATAAGACATCCCCACACCCCAACCCCAAAAACGGGGCTCCCGGGAGGGGAAAATGAACAGGGAAGGAAACTTTCCCCTCCTCACCTCCCGGAGGCTGAGAGGGAGTCGTGCCATTTATTTCCTTGTGTATTTGAAGGCGATTTTCCCGCTGTTTCCCCCTCCGCCCCCCCAAATCCCCCGCCGTGGGGTCTCAGGTGGCTGCTCCTCACCGAGCCCAGTGAGCCCCGGCTGCTCCCGGGGAGCCGAGAGGCTTCGCCGAGCGCCGGGAGATGGAGGGACGAGCGGAGCCTGCTCCAGAGCTCCTGGTTTTTTCCCTTTCTAATGTACTTTTTCCTCTCCGGAAAGCGCCGTCAGCTGCTGCAGGGCGCGGGGAGGGGGAGCGGCGGCTCTGCGGGGCCGAGCGGGCACAGCTCCACACAAAGGAGCTGATTCTTCCCCGGCATCTCGAGCGGCTCCAAAATCATCCCTCGGGGCTCCCGGGGCCGAGGTTACCCAGAGCCCGGCTCGGATTTGGCTGGCCCGGGGTCGGGAAGGCGCCGCGCCTTCCCCGCATCCCTCTTTGCCACCCCCCCCCCCCCCCCCCCCCGCGGGTTTCTGTGCTGCCAAAGCTGCGGCTGCCGCTCAAATCCCCCTCCCTGCTTTTCTGCGAGCATCCCGCCGGCATCGCCGAACGCACCGGCGGCAACAAAAACCCCCTCGGCGCGGGGGGAACTTGTGCCAAATCCAGCCCTGTCCCTCTCCTGTCTCTCCTCTCCACCTCCACCGCGCTTTTAAGGTCACGGATAGATAATTTCCAAGGAACGACGCATCCCCCCGGCTTTTCCTCAGCACAAGCTGCCTGTCACTGGCTCGTGGATCATTTTTCCTCCCTCCCTCCTGTTTTTGTCACTGCAAATTGGGCGACTGCTCTTCTGCTGTCAGTTTGGGAGAGCGACCGTGGGTCAGTCTGTGTGTGTGATGGGGATTTTTTGGGAAAAAAAAGCGATAAAAGTTGTTTTGTGGTGGGTCTGGAGGAGGTTGGGGATCCGGGGGGGCTGTAGGTTCTAAAGTGATGTGGGAGGAGGTGTCTGGAAGCGCTTGGGTTTGGACACCCACGAGCCGGGTTTGGGCTCTTAAAACCACATTGGAACTTTGCTGCTTCCATGGATCCCGAGGATCGGCTCCGTTAAGTGTCTCCCACCTCCTTCCCCCGTGGAAAATGTCCCTGCCCACGGCAGGGCTTGGAATGAGATGATCTTTAAGGTCCCTTCCACCCAAACCGTTCTGGGATTCTGTGATTCTATCCCTCAGCAGAGAAATGCTCTTCCCAAAAAAATCCAGTTTGAGCTCTGTTTTTCCATGGAACACCTAAAAATCCAGGCAAAGCACCGGTTTTGGGGTGGGTTCCCCCATCCCGAGCCCTCCCCGCGCTCTGGGCAGCAGGAGCTGCGGAGGCTGCTCCCGAAATTCGGTGTGCAGGTGGCTTTGCCGTGGCTGACGGAATCCTTGGCTGGGGTTGCCGGCGCTGTGGTGGTGGGGGAGGACGTGCCCGCAGAGGTCCTTCCCCTCCCCATCCCAGCGCTTCCCTAATCAGGGATCCAACAGGATCCAGACGCATCACCTGGGAAGGTTCAGGGGGGCAGATGCCCAACACGCCAGTCCCACTGTTCACCCCTACAAATGCATTTGCACGTCTCCAAAGCCCTTTTTGGGGGGTATTTTGCCCGGTTTTGTCATCATCTGATTGCTGACCCGGCGCTGGTGGGCAGCTGCCCTCCCCATGCTGCATCCAGGATGATCCCAGTGCCGGCGGGAAGGAGAGCACCGGGGATCCACTGGAAGCACTTCCCATCCAGCAGAGCATCTGTGCCTCCGTGGGAAGCCTTTTGGGGTTTCCAGCCGTGATTTCCATCCATCACCTTGTAATGAAAAGCCCTTTTATTAACCCGAGCGCAGCAGCGGCTGGATCCTTCTCGACGTGTTATCCGTCCCTCTGGGGAGCATCACTCCTTGTAATCCAGCTTTCCTCCTTTATAACAAGCTCAGTCTCTCCCCTTGGCCAAAAGAAAAGCTGCTGAGGACAAGGCTAAGTGGGTTAAGGAGCCGTCAGGATGAACAAACGAGGACGTGCGGAGGAGGCGGCGAGCGGCTGGACCGAGGAGGACGATGGAGCCGCAGCCCCGGGGTCTCTGCCGGGTTTGGAAAAGCCCCATCTGGATTCCTGGCATGGCTGGAATCAGGGCTGGCTCATTAGGCAGCGCTCAGCTCGTCCCCTGAAATACGGCCCCCATCAACTGCTCCCCCATCAGCTGCTCGTCTGGGGTTGTTTTACGAGCTGTAAAACCTGAGCTGTGTTTGCAAACACGGGAGGGAGGACGGACCGGCGAGGTTCGAGCTCAGCGAGGTGTTTCTCTGCTCTTTATCCGAGTGAGCGGCTTTAGCTTCTGTTGCCCATCCCCCAGCACCTCCTCCCATGGGGAAAAAAGGGGGAAATTCCAGTGTAGCTCCTTGTCTGGAGCTGTTTCTGCGGTTTCTGGGCTTTGCAGGGATCTGCCCCCAGAGATATCCCTGAGCTGCTTCTCCAAGCTAAAAAAAACCAGCCCGGAAAAAGCACTTTACACTTATGATTTTTATCAGCAAACTGAATTTCTCTCCCTTCTCCATTTCCAGGAACCCCCGCGAGGCTTTTCCTCACAAGGATTTTCCCAGTTTACACGTAACCCCTGGGGTGGCTCCTCTTTGCAACCTGGAAAAGCTTATTTTTCACCTTTTATTTGAGGCAAATATTGATGTGTGGCTTTTACCAGGGAGACGGAACCACCTGCTTGTGTTTCTTCTTTAAAGCCAAGAGGGGTTTGGTGGGAGTCGTTTTGTGGGGGATGAGGGAAAAAGAGGAGCAGCCTCTGTGCCACGCGGGACCTTTAATTCACAGCACAACACTGATCCAGAAATCCATCCCTAACTCCCACCAGCCTTCCCCACTGATGCTGCTCCCCATCAAATCTTGCTTTCAGCTTAAGGTCACCTTTCTTTTTGAGCCTTTCCCACCATTTCCATGGAAGGTGTGTTTCCATGAGGCCCCTGCGTTGCTCTCTGGGTAAATCCGGGCCAGGCAGCCCCTTTCAGAGCTGCTCCTTGCTGTGCTAATTGCCCTGCCCCAATTAGCCCAATTTTCCTCTTCCCACCAGCTGCGTTTTGGAGCCGTTCAGAGCTGCCAGTTTGAATCCAGAGCTCTGTGAAAAGCTTTAACACCAGCGAGGATCTTCCCCCTCCTTGTGCCTTTCCAGGCTAATAAGCATCTTTGGGATATGGAGATATTCCGGATTTCGTTCCTCCCTGGAAAACCTCATGTGTTAAACTGTGGCTGGGCCTTCAGTGTTTCCAAAGCTCCCCCAGGTTTGGGGATATTTACCCCCCAAATTCCCTTGGGATTATCAGCATTCCCCCAAACCAGGGCCAGGGATGCTGTAGGGTTTGGACTGGGGATGTTGGTCCCTGTGGTGTGGGATGAGGGGTCGTGGTTCAGATCCTGGATGTGCTCCTGGGAGCCCTGAGCTGAGGAACCCCTGCTCTGTGTGGCTGTTCCACATCACGTGGCAGTGCCCTGTGCTGGATCATGGAATGGTTTGGGTTGGAAGGGACCTCAAAGCCCATCCCATTCTACCCCCCTGCCATGGGCAGGGACACCTTCCACTAGCCCAGATTGCTCTGAGCCCCATCCAACCTGGCCTTGGACACTTCCAGGGATGGGGCAGCCACAGCTCCTCTGGGCACCCTGTGCCAGGGCCTGCCCACCCTCCAGGGAAGGATTTCTCCCCAGTAACCAACCTAAATTTCCCCTGTGTCAGTTTGAAGCCATTCCCCCTTGTCCTGGCACTCCAGACCCTTGTAAAAAGTCTCTCTCCACCTTTCTTGTCACCTCCCTTCAGGTCCTAGGAGGCCACACTCAAGTCACCCCAGAGCCTTCTCTTCTCCAGGCTGAACAATCCCAACTCTCCCAGCCTGTCCCCATCTCAGAGCTGCTCCATCCCTCTGATCCTCTTGGTGCCTCCTCTGGACTCTCTCCAGCAGCTCCACGTCCTCCCTGTGCTGTTCCCAGGGCTGGAGCAGCTCTGCAGAGGGGTCCAGAGGGGGGGAGGGGCAGAATCCCCCCCTGCCCTCTGCCCACGCTGGGGATCAGCCCCGGGCACAGAAGGGGCTCCTGGGCTGCCCGAGCACAGGGACAGGGAATGTCCCTGTCCAGCCTCTCCCCCTCCAGCACCCCCAGGTCCTTCTCCTGGGGCTGCTCCTGGTGTTCATCCCCTGGACCGATCCCGGGGATCCCTGACCCAGGAGCGGCACCTTGAGCTTGGTCTTGTTAAACCTCCTGAGGTTCCCAGGGGCTGTTCCTCGAGCCTCTCCAGGTCCAGGCTTCCCTGGTGGCTCCAAGCACTTCCAGGCAGGGTCTGCCCTGGCACTGCACCCAGGCTCGGGCACCAGGGCAGGGAATGCTGCTGCCTCCAGGACACGACATTAACCAGGTTCCCACCAGCCCCCCCTTCCCGTGGGGATGTTCCAGGGCTTCACGTGCCCCACAGGGTTGTTTTTTTCTGGTTGTTCTTGCAGAAATGGTCTTTTCTCTCAGAGAATCCTTGGCTGGGAATGTCTGACCTGCTCTCCCCGTGTGCTTTGGGATCTGCCGATGGAAGGTTCTCTGTGCTCTCGGGATAAGAGCGGGTTTTATTGAATCCAGACGTGCTAATGGCTTGGGAATTAGGCTGAGATGGAGCCAAGGGTCTTGCAAAGGCTCCCACAGCACTTGCAGAGCTGAGGATGGAGCTGAGGATGGATCCTCCCTCTGGATGGCCAGGACCTGCCTGGGACCAGGAACAGGGAATGAAACATCACCACCTTGGGACCCACCGAAGACGGGATTTCCTCCAGGCTTTGGGTTCTTTCCCACCTTTTAAGAGCAAACCTTGATTTCAGTGGTGCCAAGTCACCAGCAAAGAGGGAAAGCAAGGGAAGGAGCCCCCAAATCCTCGGGTTTGGGAGGCAGGAGGTGGCGTGTTGCCTCGCGAACTTCCCGGCTGGTAAATCCAGAGCCGGGAGGATGCAGCTGATGTGGCTGGTTTTGTTCCCGTGCCAAGCTGCTCTCTTTGCCCTTTTGTTTGCTTTCTGCGAGGCACTCGCAGTTCTGATGGGCCTGTTTTTAACTAATGACTGGCGCTCACATTATCTCTCCCGGCATTATCTCCTTCCCACTTTTCCCCTCTTTTTCCTAAAATAAACCGTCAATCACGGGCTTGTTTGCAACGCTTTGGGGACTGGATTCACCGTGAATGCCAAGGGCAGGCGGATTCCAAAGCGCGGGGATAATAACCCACCGCTGTGCTTCCCTCGGAGCAGTCATTAGTGCTTCAAAGGAGGGTCTGGGGGTCTGCAAAGCGTTTGGAGCAGGGAAGGTGCTTGTGCTGCTCGTTTGCCCTCTCAGCTGGCTGAGAAACAAGATTCACCTCCCAGGAGGTTTGGGAAACCTCAGGAAAACCCACATGTCCCAGTGGAGGGAGATGGAACTGGGTCTGTGAGGTGGAAATGTGGCACCACCGCCCCCCCCACCCGGCCTCCAGGCCACACGTGTGGTCTCTCCTGGTTCTCCATCCACAAAAACCTCCTTGACTGGAAGCTGGGACGTCTTGGAGGTGCTGCAGGAGCAGGGAAGGCAGGGATTTTGTTTGGTTCTAAATGATTTTCCCTTTATATAATTCCTTCAATAATACACTTGGGAGGGAAGGGGATTAAAGGCCCCGCTCCACCTTCCTGTGCCTGGAGATAAACCCTGGGGCTGCATCCTATCGGAGCAGGACAGAAAACGGGAGCTGGAGAAGCCTCTCTTGGGATGCATCTCCTGTATTTAGACCCCTTTATTTCTTTTCCAAGGGGTCTGTGAGGGCAGGGATGGGCTGGAGCCACGTGGAGGGGGTTTGGTTCTCCCCAAGGGGGTGATTTGGGGTGATGGGGGTGTTTGGATCTGCTCCTGGGTGGACTCCCATCCATGGAAATACTTTTTTTGGGATGGGTTTCACAGATACCCCTGGATTTCCTGGTAGGAATGTTGCCTTCCATGGTGCTGTGTTAGGGTGGGCACCTGGCTGGTCCCAAGGGTGGGGTTTGTTCTTGGTGCTGGGAAGGTGAAAAGAGGGAGATGATGAGAAGGACAGTTGGAGCTGGGGGCTGTCACTGTCATGGGTGCCAAGAGGTGGCTTTGGGAGCCACTGGATCCTCACGGGGGGCTGAGCTGGACCAGGACAGCAGGAGGGGGAGGAAAAGGCTCCAGCTCAGTAGATCCCACCAAACCCATCAGGACCCCCCAGTCCTGAGGTGGGGGGAGGGGGGTGAGCTGAGATCCCTGTGCCTGGGGTGTGTCTGGGAGAGATGAGCACCTTCTTCATCCCAGCTTGGCTGGTGGCTGCATCTGCCACCAAAAACCCATCATGTTTGCTTGGAAATGCTTTGGAAGTGGATTTTGATGGCCAAGGGACTTAGATTTCCAGCCCAGCTTTGCACCTCTGGAGAGTGTGTTCCAAAGCCTGGCCCCAAGGCATGCTTAGGAAGATTTCCAGCTTGAATTCCCCTAATCCCTCCATCCAGCACCTTGCTCTGATTTTTAAACCCCGTTCACTGCAGTGAGAAGAGGGGGACCACAGGCACAGGCTTTGCCATCCCATCCCACCCCATCCCATTCCATTCCCTGTTTGCAGCATCCCAAGAGTCCGTGGTTGAACTTGGCTGATTTTCTTGCTCTTCTCCTAAAAATAAAACCCAGCAAGTTGGGTTGCAGAAGGATATGGTGACTCAGAGCAGGGTGGGAGGATCTGGGCAACTTCACCTTGCCCAGCATCCCAAAATATGTACAAGGAGCTGCTGGGGGGCAGGATTGTCCATGCGGGATTTTCCATGTGGGATAACTGATGACCTGCTGATGGATAAGCACCGTGCAACGGGGAGATGCTGCTCCAGGAAGGATTCAAAAGGTGTGGCACCACCAGAAACAAGGCTGGTCTGGCTTCCAGACGGACCGTCGTGCCTGGAAAGACCCTCCAGCGCTTCATCTCCGCTCGGAGCTCCTTCCCCTCGGAAGTTGTTAATGAGACGTTTTCCATGAGCGCCGGCTCCGGTGGCTCGTTTGGAGCTGTGTTTGTGTCCTGTCGCATTATTCTTTGTTCTCCGAGGAAGCCCTTTGTGAGCAGTCGAGGGAGTCTCGTGGAATGGTCGGGATTCCTCCCGGCGGAGGGAATTCAGGAATTCTGTAATTACGGCGGCGGCGGGAGCCGAGCCCGGCTCGGCTCGAGGAAGCGCGGGCGGACCCGCTTCCCGAATTAAACCCTTCTGTTCCTGGAAACGCGGCTTCTTTTATTTTTGTAGAGCAAGAAAGTATATCTGGGCGGCTCCGCGGTGGGAAACGATTGGGAGAGGGCCGGATTTGGGCCCTGGGACGTTCGGGATGCTGCTGTTTGTTTGCACGGCCCACCTTCCTCTGTTTCCTGAGCTGCTCCGAGCTTCCCGCCGGGAGACAACAACCCGAGCCTTTCAAATGGAAAGGGCTTATTTAAACAATGTTATCTCTCCGGCGGAGGAAGGGAGCGCGTATTGAAGGGTTATATTTAGTGCCGGGTGTAGGACAAAGCAGATGCTGAGAGATTCTTTAACGCTGGGAATGTTAATCACTGCAGCCACATCGCCTCGGAGATGTGTGAGTGTATATATTATATATCTATATATATCTCTGTATATCTGTCTGTATTTATACAGACTCAACGTGCACGTGCTCGGACAGCCGCGTGCTCGCCGAGGATGAGGATGGGAGCTGACCGGCCCTCCCTCATTTGCTTTCTGACCTTTTCTCCCCCTGGAAAGCCCATCCTGGCGTATCAAAGCCCCGCCGTTCTCCGGGGTGAAACACAGAGGGAGGGATGTGCCGTGCTGAGCCCCTCCGCCACCCGTCAGCCCCCCGAAACGGGGTGGGGGTGGGAAGGGAGAGCACTGCCGGCCTCGCAAATGAGCTGTTTAACAACCTCGGCAGTGCTCTCCCCCCCCGGCGAGCGGCGAGGAAAACCTACCGCATTTGCCAGCCTCTCTTCCCCGCCCTCGTGGGAGCACTGAATTAAAGGAAATATTTTATGATCCTATGCTTCGTTATGTTTTATTAAAAGCAGAGCATCGGCCTCCCCTGCCACACTCGGCAGATCAGAGGCTCTGCTGGTTTCTTTCCCCTCCCTTCCAAGCTCTGCTCTTATTCCCGCAGCATCCGACTCCTCGGCTCGGCTGGAGGGTCAGTCCAGGGTCTCCTGGTGCAGGAGGAAAATAGGCAGTGGGGTGAAAAATGTGGATATTTGGTTTATCTAAGGCTGTTCTGTATCCAGACCGGCCCAGGGATGGGAAGCCATGCAGCAGGAATAGGGATGGACGCGGGAAAGGGAAATCCTGGAAGGTGACGCCCCATGGAGATGTTGGAGTCGTGGAGGGAGCCTTGGAAAGGTGCTCAGAAAAGTCTCCCCACTGTTTTCCAGCTTTGCTCCATCTCTGAGCAATCCAACCTGGGGTGGGAGAACCTCTGGGATGTCGTTCTGGGGGAAAAGATCCCCCCAACCCCCAACATCCCAGCTTATCCCATTGGCAGGGAAAGCAACGGGCAGGGCTGGGCCTGGGCTCCTCCAGCCTTGGAGAGCAGCAAAAAGCCACCCAGGGATAACTGGGCAGCGCTGGGACCAGCTGGGAGATGGGAAAGGTGTTAATTAGCAGCTATTCCTCAACGTGTGGAGCTGGATGGGGATTAAGGGAACAGCCACGTGCATCCTCCCCACGGGAGTGGAGTGGGAGCGGGAAATCAGGGCTACGGATCGGGGCTGGGAGAGGGAGATATGTTCTAATCTTATTAGTGGAGCAGCATTGCTGGGAGAGCAGAGGGATTATCAATCACAGAGTGTGAACTGGGGGGAAGAGGGGAGATTCCAATTAGCAATCCTGCTTTGTCCAGGGAGGAGGGAAGGTGGAGGCTAAGTCAGGAGCAGCTACTGAGGGATGGGGTACAAAGGCTGGGCCAGGAGATGGGAGAGTTTGGGATGCAGGAGATGGGAGAGTTTGGGATGCAG
>NW_020885025.1:151379-165824 GCF_003945725.1 Corapipo altera
AGATGGGAGAGTTTGGGATGCAGGAGATGGGAGAGTTTGGGATGCAGAAGATGGGAGAGTTTGGATACAGCCATTCCCCCCGCTTGGCCAGACCAGTGCCTAGGAGAGGCTGGGCCAGTGCTGGAGCCCAGAGCTGGGACTCCCAGTGGGATGTGTCTGTTGGAATGGAGGCTGTGCAGGTGTCTGTCCCATCAACCCACCTGTCTGTCTGTCCCTCCATCCCTTCTTTCATTCCTCCATCCTTTCCTCCACTCGGGCCTCAGTTTCTCCCTCCATCCCCTTCTCCCTCTTCCCATCCCTCTCTTCCTCCTCCCCTCCCTCCCCCATCCTTCTGTTGCTCTCTACCTCATCCCTCCCTCTATCCCTTCCTCCATCCCTCCCTTCATTCATCCCTCCCTTCCTTCACCCCTCCACCTCTCCCTTCATCCTTCCATCCCCCCCATCCCTCCACCCCTTCCCTTCATTCCTTCCTCCTTCCCCCCACCCATCCTTGTGTTGCTCCATCACTCTCCCCGTCCCTCCTTCTATCCCTTCCTCCATCCCTCCCTTCATTCACCTTTCCATCTCTTCCTTCATCCCTTCCTTCCTTCCTCCTTCCATCCCTCCATTCATCCTTCCACCCTTCCTTCAACCCTCCATCCCATCCTTCATCTCTCCATCCCTCCCCCCACCCATCCTTCTGTTGCTCCCTCCCTTCCTTCATCCCTCCCTCTCTTCCTCACCCTTTCCTTCCTCTGTCCCTCCCTCCCTCCCCTACCCCCACATAAACCCAGTAGGAGACTCCAGCTGCCCCTGGAATGCCCCTCCTGGGAGCACAGAGGATTCTGCAGGGACGGAGGAAAGGAGCAGGGGGGCTTTGCCTGCTGTGACAGGCTGCTCTGGCTTTCCCAGGCTCCCCCGAGGCCATTTTTGGGGTAAAAAGTTGCACATCCCACTCGAAACTGCGAAAACAAAGTGGATTTTGTAGCCCTTGGGAGTTCTGTCCAGCACCAGGTTTTATTTCCCCCCTTCCTCTGCCCGAGGTTGTGCCTTTGGAGAAGCAGCTCAGAAGGAAAATGGGAAAAAATCCCCCAAATATTACTGATAATGATTCCTCCGCAGTTCCCGGCGTTGGGAATCGATGGGGTGGGCAGGGATCCCTCTCAGCTGGAAGGGATGGATCGATGGCTGCCTCGTTTGTCACCAATCAAAAATATGGGCTAATTGGATTTCCTGCAAATAGAGAGAGAAATCAGCAAATCCATCAACTGGGTCAGGGGCACAGCTTCTCCTGGGCCACCTGGGCACGGCCAAGCCTTGGGGTGTCCTACAGGACTCAACCCCCTGGGAAACCCAACGGTGGCATCTAAACCCAAATCCTCCCAAATTCCTTGAAATTCATTATTTTTCCCCCTCCTGCCCCTTCCAGGCCCGTGGGTCTCCCAAGGAATGTGGAAGAAGAGGGGGTTTGGGGAGGACTGTGGGGGTTCAGGTGGGAACATTCATCCCTGAGGTTGGTTTTGGAGGAGCAGCTCCTCCAATAACCCCTGACTGCTGCTCCAGGAGGGGGTTTGGATGGGCTGTGAAAGGTTTTGCTCCTTGCAAGTGGGGAAACTGAGGCACAGAGCTCCAAAGGACATGGAACCATGGAATGGTTGGGGCTGGAAGGAACCTCAAAGCCCATCCCATCCCACCCCATCCCATCCCATCCCATCCCACCCCATCCCATCCCACCCCCTGCCGTGGGCAGGGACACCTTCCACCAGCCCAGGCTACTCCAAGCCCCGTCCAGCCTGGCCTTGGACACTTCCCGGGCTGGGGAGCAGTTCCCTGCTGCCTTCAGCTCTGCTAATTCCTCCTGGCTGGGATCAGGCTCCGGCCCAGATTAACTCCATGAGCTCTGGCTTCAAATAATTGGCTGCTGGTGTCATAATCCTCATCCTGATGGAGGGAAAACAGCGGCAGAACCATCGGCTGCTTCCAGCAGGTCCCTCCTAAATTCACTCAAGAAGTGCTTTAAACTCTGCCAGGGGTTTGGAATCTTTTTTTCTTGAGTTTCCACACCCATATCCAATCCATCAGCATTGCTTTAGGGCTCTAACAAGACATGCCAGGGACAATAATTTGCTTTTTTACTCCCAAATGGCACCTCCGGGCTGGTTTTCGCTCAGCTTTGCTTTTGGCTCTGCCTGGAGACAAGATCCCTAATCCCAGGTGAGGTTTTCCATAATCCCCTGTGCTCAGGGGCAGCATCCAGATGTTGAATCTCCCTGATGTCAACACAGGGCGGATCCGTGCCAGGAGGATCCATCTCCTCCGTGTCAGGGTGGGAAGCTGAGCCTGCTGATGGAAAGGGGGGTCTGGGAATTTGCTGGTGTGGGGAAGAAACCCATTTCCAATCCTTTTCAGCTCGGGATTATGATCCAGCCTCTCCTTCTCCTGCCACACTAAGTCTGGATTAACCCCCCATGTGCCTGGAGGGGCTTTCCTGGGCAGCACGTGGGGCTCAGCAGATCCCCCCTGGTCCCCATCCCTCCCGGGATGCTGCTGGATTAAAACAGGCAAAAAGCAGAGGAGGAGGAATTGTAGCTTTCCCCAGCCTGGAGAGGCTGCTGAGCTTGTAGGACACCTGGATATCCCAGCTCGGAGCATTATCCCATGTTGTGTCCAGGTGTGTAGGAGGCACCAGGCTCTATCAGATGGATTTTGGGGAATGCTGCCCCGCTCCGGAGGCCAGAATTGGATTGGGCGGCTGGAGATCACTCCTGCTCTGCAAGAGTGGGATTGTAAGAAAATTCCTGCTGTGGTGAGCTCGGGATCTGTTGGAGAAAGATGAGAATCCATGGAAATAACTATGTGCCATGGCTGTGCTTGGAGAGTGACCCATGGTAGGAGAGTGGGTAAAGCAACAATGGGATAAAAGAAGAGAAAATTGGGATTTTTGGAACAGTTCTCAAGGTTAATTGGGATCTGCAAGGAGGTAGAAAAAGGAGAAGGGAATCCTCACTGGGGAATTCTCAGCAGGGGTGGCACATGGAAGGGATTCAACGCTCTGCAGTTGAGGCTGGGGAGTGGCAGCGTTTTTGGGTGGAAAACTGTAAGGAAAATCCAACTGATGTGGAAACCCCAGGAGAGTGAGAAATCCTACAGGAACCAGGTCTGCTTAGCTGGAAAGGTTGGGATGAGAGGAGAGGGATGTGCTGGCAGAGCTGGTGTACAGGGCGGGGGATTGTGGCATCTCCCACCTTTTGTGCCTCCCCTTGGCCAAACCCCGTGTGCTTTAGGTCGTGGAATGGGAACAAAATTGGGGCGCAACTGGTTGGGAGGACTCTGCCCTAAACAGCTGCTGGGGGGGTTTCCATTGGCAGCCTGTGCCGCAGGCAATCAGCCCTCATTTGCATATATGCAGAGATGCAAATGAAGAGCACGGTCTCCATTTAGAAACCCCGCTGACCCCGACTCATCCCGGGCTCTGCTTTGGCTCCAGCAGCTGCTCTGCCAGCTGGGAAGAGGTGCCAGCAAAGCCATTGCTCCAAACCAGTGATGCCACGGGGTTTTGAGGGAATTCGGCTCTGCTGGACTCGCTTTCCCACCTCTTCGGGGAGGAGACGTCGTTGAGGGCTCTGAAAACGCCAAAAACGATCGAACTCCAACAAAAATGTTGGCAAATTCCTTAAATAACCTGGAAATGGGATTAAACAAACAAGACAAATGAGCAAGGCAGTGATGACAAACATCCTCCTCTTCCCCAAACCCAGACTCAGTGACCCATCCCTGGTGGCAGCCACCAATTCTGGCAGCTGTGAAGCCCCGTCAGGTGCGTCGGCGGCACGTTGAACATTATGTTTTAATGGCAACATCAGTAGGGTGAAGATGGGGGAATAAAATATTACCTCCCCCCCCGCCAGCGTCATTAGAAGATGGAGTTGCACATCCTAACGCTGAGTTGGGGGGGAGAGAAATTATAAATAAAACTTTACTGCGCTCCAGTAAATGCTGCTAAACATCCTCCCCGCCCGCAGGATGGCGGGAGATAAATGTTCCAGCTCTAATTTATGGTTGTGGCTTCCCAGCCTGTGCAGGGGGGTCTGGTGGCAGCTAATAAAATTCAATATATCACCAAGACTTATCAATGCAGCGAGCACAGCCCCGCTGATAATCGGGGTGGGGTGGGAGATCCATCTTCATCCCGCTCCTGGCTCTTCCAGGGGCCTCATTTAAGGAGCTGGGGGGCTGGGTGGGTGGTTCCCAAATGGCTCTTGGTCCTGGTTGGGTCTCTGGTCCTTCTTCATGTGTTTTCCCTGAGATAAATCCCATTCTAGGGGTCAGACTTCAGCCTTGGGGGGGTTGAAATATTACCCAACTGCTCTTTTCCCGGGTTGATGTAATGAGTTTTGGGATTGGGTGGGTGGTTCCCATCTGGTTTCTGTCCCTAGTTGGCTCTCTGGTCCTTCTTTCTGTGTTTGCACAGAGATAAATCCCATTTTAGGGGTCAGTCTGCAGCACTGAGGGGTTGAAATATTACCCAAATGGAAGCTATTTCCCATCCATCCCAGCAAGGCACCTCCGAAATCCTGCTGCTCCCAGTTCTTCAGTGGCTGTTGCTTCCCTCCAAACCTCTATTCTCTTGCATCCACCCCCAAACCATCCCTTCCCCTGTGTCTCTCATTTTGCAGTCACTGGGTTTGAGTTCCCAGCAGCTCTCGGGGGGGCAGGATGTGACCCTGGGCTTCCCCACGTCAGGATTTACACCCCCGACGTGGCGTCTCTGAGTCACTCTCAGGGAAATCCAAAAAAAAGGGAAAACTCCCTGATTTTTGGGTTGAGGGACCCATTGAGCCTCCAAATGACGACTCCAAGGTCACCCCGGGTGTTTGCCACAGGACATTGGCTTCCTCCAGCCCAACACTCGGACTGTTTCACCTCAGAACATCCATCTTTTTACGGGAATGAGCAGTTTCCCGGGATCTGGGGCCGGAGCTGTAGTACAAGCACCGACTCGACGCTGGGAGCGAGAGAGGCCGAGGCAGGAACGGGCTCCTCATCCCGTGCTCCGGTGAGCTGGAACAGCCTCTGCGCAGGGAGAGCGATGAAGACACTCCAGAGGGTTTGTTTCGGTCCCTGCCTGAGCCACGGGACTGCTGCGGGTGGATCCATCCCACGTGGAATTGTTTGTCGGGAGACACGCTCTGAAGGTGGCGGCGAGCTCGGGAAAAGTGGTGTTTGCACGGGATTTATGGGCCGGCACTCTGTGATGGAGAGAGCTGGTGCTCAGGGAGTTGAGAGCAGGAAACCGGAGAGGGGAAGGTGGAAATGTGGGAAGGAGCAGACGGAGCAGAGGCAGGAGATGGGTGTTGGAGAGAGGGAAGGACACTGTAGCATCCTGAGGCTCCCACTGGTCTCTGTGGGCACCAGGGACACCACCCAGGGAATGGCTGGAGCTGTGGCAGGGCAGGGTCAGGTGGGATCCCAGGACAAGGTTCTTCCCCCAGAGGCTGGTTGGGCACTGCCCAGGCTCCCCAGGGCAGTGGGCACAGCACCAAGGCTGCCAGAGCTCCAGGAGGGTTTGGATGATCCTCAGGCTCAGGATGTGACTCTGGGGATGGTCCCATGCAGGGCTGAGGGTTGGACTGGATGATCCTTGTGGGGCCCTTCCAGCTCAGCATATTCTGGGATTCTGTGACCCAAATCCTGGTATTTACACACCCAAAGTGGCCCAAACTGTCCCTTACTGTGTCTGAGGGCATTTATCATGCCAAGGCTGTGCTGATGTGGATGAAAACCCCACTGAGCCACAGCATTTGAACGTTGTTTCAGCCCAGCATGACCCATTTTGAGCTCTCTCTTTGTTTCTCTGCTGCCTTTGGTGTCACTGCCCCGTTCCCTGGCTGAGCTCTCGGTGCTGGGAAGAGCCAGCCTCGGCCCTGAAGGACATAAAAATGACTATGGTGCTCATAATGAGGAGAAAACTCCTCTGAAAATTGATTTTTCCTTAAGATCTGTGGACACGACCCTTTGGGAAGCCCTTCTGTGGTTGCTCAGCATTGAAGACGCTCTCCATGCACACAAGTGACCTTGGGCTCGACACCAAATTGGGTGTCAGTTCTTTTCCTTTTTGAATGGGATATTTGTCCTGGGAGGAATCCAGGACTTCAGGGAAGAAGGAAAGTGTGGGTCGTGTTCAGAAGTCCCATCTCAGGCGGGTTTTGGCAGCAGCTCTGGGAGCTGGGTTTGGTTTTCTGGGTTACACGTTATAGAGGTCACAGAGTCATGGGATGGTTGGGAAGGGATGTCAAAGACCATCTCCTTCCACCTCCTGCTGGGGGCAGGGACACCTCCCACTAGGCCAGGCTCAGAAACACATCCAGCCTGGCCTGGAACACTTCCAGGGATGGGGCAGCCACGGCTTCCCTGGGTAAAAAACCCACCTTTGGATGGTGATAAAATGTGATGTACCAGTCCTGACCCATTTGGAGTGTGAACTGCCCCCCCGGGGCCCTGGCTGTCCCCAGCACCCTAATGGAGTGCTCTGCTCACTTAATCTTCATTTAAAAGGGGTGAAAGGCCAACTTGGCCCCTCTCAATCGATGCATTGATCCAGATTATTGATTTACATTCCAAAGAGCTAACGAGACACCAGATCCATCCACAGGATCTGGCAGGGTCAGGGCCCCCGTTGCATCCGATTAGGTGGAGAAAAACAG
The DNA here is from genome assembly GCF_003945725.1 of Corapipo altera. Lineage (NCBI taxonomy): Eukaryota > Metazoa > Chordata > Aves > Passeriformes > Pipridae > Corapipo > Corapipo altera. The sequence continues at coordinate 158,063 of NW_020885025.1, forward strand.
GCCCAAGCATGTTCTGCCCCCCCTCCCTGTACATCCCACATGTCCTCCCCCTGGCTCCGCCATCCCGCAGGGTTTAGGGGCTGCTTCGGTCCAGCAGCTCCCCCATAAAGGATGATTAGAGATCCAGCTGCAAATTGTTTCCTCCCACTTATGCAAATGAATGAGGTAAGAGGCATCTAATTAAATGTTTGTACTTTAATATGCCATGGTGTGAAGGAAGATGAATTTTAATTACGGGCTCTTAATTGTTTGGTCGGCCTGTTAATATCCTATTTACACAGTATTAATACAATTTGCTCTCTGCCAGCAGGGCTCTTCCTCATGGTGGGGGATGACCAATTTCATGGGTTTATTTTATGAAATAAACCCATTTTGCCAAAGCCAACGCGATTTTTGGGAGGGCAGTGGTGACTTTGGGGATGTTTAGCCCTGCTGATGCTCAGTTTTCAGGGTTTTTTGGAGGAAAAGCTCAATATTCAAGGAAAACTCAAGCAGTTAATGGATTTATAAACTCCAACAGGATCCTCCAACCCATTTTTTCCCCTCTCAAAAGGACCATCTCCTTTGGAAGCGCGATGCCGAGCCCACGTGTCACATCCCATTCCACTTCGGTTGCTGGACCTGTGTTAAACCACTTATTCCTCTGTTTAAATAAAAAATAACACCACCCCCCCCCCCCCCCCGTACAGCAGCTTTCGAGGAGAAGCTCAAGATTCAGCAAAATTTGTCCACTCTGGACGGGGCCAGATGCGACTCCTTCGCCGGTTCTCGTCTCTTGGAGCCCTCCTGGGCTAACAAGGAGAGGCAGCAACGTATTATAATTGTAAATGGTCCTGGAATGTCATAAATAAAGCATCAGCCGAGCTGGGGAGGGAGAGGGAAGGTATTTGCTGCACTCCCAGGAACGGGAGCAACTGCTGGTGTTTAATCTTTAATGAACAAGATGTTGCAAAGTGCCGCCAGTCAGAGCGTGTTTGGGGAACGCTGCTCAGCCCGCGCGGGGGGGTGACAGCCCTGACCCTGCCGTGCCACCGCTCGCCCCTCGTGCCAGCCGTCATTCCTCGGTCGGGAACGCGGAGCAGGATCGCTCCCAGCCTTTCGCGGGTGTTCCCCCCCCCTTTCTATCCCATCTGGCGCTTCTGCAAGTGGCGAAACGTCTCATTCTCTCCTCAGATCCTGGGAAAGGATGAAGATCAGTCCTGTGCCGATTCAGGGATCCTGGTCCCTGCTTTCCCATTCCCTCCCTGTATCCGCATCCCGCGCTGGCCCCGGTCGGTGTGAATTATGGCTAAGCCCCGCTAATCACCGGCTGATTAAAATGATGAGCTGTTAATATTCCCTCGCCTGTCGCCTCCGCCGAGGGGGCGCGGCGGCACCTGAAGACTGGCGGGGACGGGGAGGGGCTGGATGGGGCAGCTGCGTCTCCTCCTCCAGCTCCATCCCGAGGCACCGGCCCACGGAAATGCTTGGGGTCGTGTCCCAGAGGGGTGAAGTCCATCAGCAGCTGGTGGCTGCCCCATCCCTGGAAGTGTTCAAGGCCAGGTTGGACGGAACTTGGAGCAGCCTGGGCCAGTGGAAGTTGTCCCTGCCCATGGCAGGAGGTGGCACTGAATAGGCTTTAAGGTCCCTTCCAACCCAAACCATCCCATGATTCTATGATCAGTTTGAAGTCAGCTTTTTGGGAAGCGCTGGGAGATGAGAAATAGCTTTTGGGGAAGGACTGGGAGGTGAGAAATAGGTTTTTTGGGAAGCACTGGGAGGGTAGAAATCAGGGAATGGAAGCACCAATCGATAACAACAAACAAATCTTCAATTTTGATGAATGTTAGAGGATTTCAAGGGCGTGGGAAGATGGGGAGGGGTTGTTTTGTGGTGCTGGGATGCACTGAAAGGCTCCATCATCCTGAGGCCTCCCGGGGCACCCAGGGGGTACTGCGTGGGCTGGGCTTGGGGGGCTCCCAGCACCCCCCACCCCCTCCTCAGCAGGACAGGGACCTCAGCCAGGGGGGTTCAGCCACGTGTGCTCCATCCCTCGAGATCCCCATGGGGTGCCTGGCTGCTGCTGTGTGCCAAAATCTCTGATGGGAGGCTGACACTGGGCAGAAGTGGGGCTGGAAGCATCTGGCCTCATCCTCCCCTTCCCGGCCGGAGTGAAACCTGCCTCTTCCCTTGGAGCTATTTTGTAATTGAAAGCACTGAGCATGTTACAATGTGCTCCTTTTATTAATGTGTCAGTCCTGATTTAAAAGGACATTTCATTTATCTGTCCCTTCCCCCTCTCCCCCCCTCCCTTTTTTTTTTATCCCTCTTAAACTGGATGTCGCAAGAATTCCCACAGCTCCCGAGCAAAAATACTCTTTTCTCCCCAGGGATGCGATCTAATCAGAGGGATGAATTTCCATAGGTCTGAATCTAATCAGAGGGTGGCCCGGCACAGCTTTCACTATAAAATATGTCTTATTTAAAAGAGCAAAGGGGAAGGAGAGGAGCCTCAGGGTTCAGAGCTGCCTTTGGGATGCTGATAACGCAAAGGATGATGGAGAATTTGGGACAGGCTCCTCCTTTGGAGCAAATCCGTTGCTCAGCCCTTTTTAAATAGTTCTTAAAATTCAGCAAGACCTGTCACTGCTGGTTTCTTCTCCCCAGTAAATCCAAAGAAAGGGCCCAAAGTGTGGATTTTGAGGAGCGGTGACACTTGGCAGTTGTGTGCTGTCGGGAAGCAAAGGGAAGGGGAGGATGAGGGATGAGATTTGTGCATCAGCCACAGCAAAACAGCAGGTTCTGGACGGCTCCATCTGGATTCCTGCTTTATTTTCCAGTGCCTGACTTTGTTTTCCCTGCTTTTCGCCCTCCCCTCCACACATCCTTAGCATTTTGGGGGCTGGTTCCTGTGGGGATAGTGCATCTGTTTCTCTCTGCTCTCCCTCCCGCTCTTGCCTCCTTCGTTTCCATGTCTTCTGAGGTTATTTTGCTTTGAATTTGAGCAGTGATGCTCTTTGAGCATTTGGATTTTCACCTTCCCTCCCCCTCCAGGCACAGCTGGGGCTCCACCATCAACCCTCCGTGGGATCCCCATCCCCTGGCACCGGCGCAATAAATCACAGAGCTCCAGAGCTTTGTCCTTTCCACTCAGGATCTCCTCAGGAGAAGTGCAGGAGCATCCTGTGGTTACACCCTCATATTTTTAAGGAACAAATGTCCAAATTTAAGGACAGCCAGGCCTGGATTACCAGGAGTAGAGGCAGAAGCTGCTGCCATTGGCATCTCAAAGTGGTTTTGCAGCACCTGGGGAGAGCAGGGCCAGCAGGAAGCCCATTTTGGGTATTTTTAGCCATTCAGAAGTTGCAGGTTGGAAATGTGTTTGCAGGGGGATTTCCTTGGATAAATGCTTGGGCTGATGCATTTGGGTGAGTGGCTGGGGCCACCCCAAGCTTGATTAGTTTTGACTTAAAAAAGCCACCAACCCTCAGAAGACATTCTAAGCACCCCCCAAAACCTTGGCTGGGCTGGGACTGGGGATGCTTCCCCCTCCCATTGCAGGGCACGGGAATGCAAGGCAGCACCACGGGAAGAGGGCTGGAAAACCATCTGGAGATGCTGCACTTATGAGCCAAGAACTCCTGTGTTTCGATATCTCCTGGGCACGAGGGGAAACTCGATCTTAGCTCCGGCTTTGTCACCGTCGGTTCTGCCGCCGGCTTTGTGTAATCGCGCTGATCCGCGCCGGGGGCAGGAGGGGATGGAATCCCGCCCGAGGCTCCAGCGCTGCCTCATGGAGAGCCTGAGCCCTTCCACACGCGGGGAGGCTCCGTCCCCGGCACGAATCCACCCCCCATTTCCTTCGGGCAGATGCCACCGAGCTGCCAAACGTTCGCTCATGCCCCTCCCTTCCCTTCGTGCCTGTTGCTCCTCTTGCTCCTGGAAATGTCAAAAGCGAAGCGAGGGGAACCGGGGCAGTCCCTGCGAGACCTCGGTTGACCTTCCTCCCATCCTTCCTCCTCCTCCTCCTCCTGCTGCCTCCTCCTCCTGCTGCCTCTCCCATCACTGCCCCTTTCTATCTGCAAAGCCCCGAATTCGAGGGGACCTTGTCCTGCATTGGCAATCGCAAGGAATTAATCCCTGCTTTAGCAAGCTAAAATAAACTCTGTCCAGGCGAAGGGAGAGGCTGGAAAGATGCTGGCTCTGGATGAACAGGGATGCTGGCGAGGATTTGGGTCACTCTCAGCAACGAGGTTGGGATTCCAGGCTGAAACATTAAACTCCATCTTCCTGTGCATCAATTCAGGGCTGCAAAGAGCCCTTGATTTACCCCTCGTGGCTGCACCTGCTGTGCAATGCTCCAAAACCCCTCCAAAAACATACAGAAATCCACTTTTTATCTAAATTTCCTCTCTTCCAGTTGACTGCAGCAGCAAGGCTGCTGCTGTAACCCCCCAAAAAGCAGCACAAAAAGGGTTTCTTCAGCCTGAGAGCCCCGTGCTCAGTATGCCAGGCCACGCTGCCGTGCTGGTGCAGCAGGCACGTGGGAGTGGAGCGTGTTCTCCCGCAGGTCGTGGCTGGGATTTATAGCAAAAACAGCGACAAGTTGTTTTACAAGTGATGCTGAGCCTGGAAACACCGGCTGGGGGACACAGACAATCACCTTCACCTCCTCCAGGGCATCTCCTTCCAAGGAGTCTCCGGTTCTGCAGCCCTGCTTCTAAACCTGCTCCTGTTTTCCAGACTTTTTCTGTCAGGTTTTTCCACCCAGTGCAAGCACTAACTAAACCCCCTGGATTCTGGCAGGGGGTGAGGGGTTCTTTTGGGGTGTCCTAGTTGCCGATGGGGTTAAACGGGTGCGATCAGGGTGAGGATGCTGAAGAAAGGCTCCGCTCTGCCGGGCTCTCAATCTGTCATCTCCCAACAGACGGAGGAAAGAGAGGAAAATAAAATAGGAGTGCAATTGCCTGCCCTCCTGACCCTGGCTGCTCTGTGCTCCTGCAATAGTTTTGCAGCAAATCGAGGGGAAAGAGGGAGAAAAGTGCCAGACGGAGCCGCCCGTGCTCTCATTTTCCAAGGACAGATCCGGCATCCAGCCGGAGGGACACGGGGAAGGAGCAGGCTCCCGGCCAAGGCCGGGCTGTAAAAACACAGGTTGGGCTTTGTGCATGCTCTGATTAATCTGTTGGATCCATTCCCATAAGGAATGAGTAATTTAGAGATTTTAAAGCAAGCCCAGGGCAGGGGAACCTGGTCTGGAATGGGGGGAGAACCAAAGTGGGGCAAAGGATGGTGAAGGTCAAGTCAAAGCCAATAAATTCACAGGAAGGATGGGCTGCAGTCTGCAGGGTGGGAGGGGGTTTGGTGGGATTTTCCTAAATTCGGGAAGGGTTTTCTTCAATTTAGACTTTTTTGCTGCATTGGGAGCAGCCAAAATTCTCCACTGGGAGGGGCCAAGTACCACCCAGGTGGGCTCTTCCAGGCGTCATCCCTCCCTCCGTGGGACACAGCGTTTGCTCCCTGTGGCCGCTAACCAGTGAAACCATCCAGGGACAGCGTTTTAAACCCTGCTCCAAACTTCCCCAGAGCTCAACTCTCCTTTCCTCCCTCTCTCCTCCCTCTCCCAGCCTACCTGACCGTGAGCATCGAGCCGCTGCCGCCCGTGGTGGTGGGAGACGCCGTGACCCTGAAATGCAACTTCAAGACGGACGGGAAGATGCGGGAGATCGTCTGGTACCGGGTGAGTGGCACTGGAACCTCTGTCCTGCCCCTGGGGACAGGAGCAGGAGGACACCAGGTTGCTCTGCTCCTGTGGAACAGAAGGTCAAGGCCGGATGGTGGAGGGAAAGGCAGAGCTCTGGCTGATGGGAATCGATTCCGGGAAGGAGCCAGGCAGGCTGACCTTTCAAAACCTGGGTGGGGAGAGATGTCAAATGGCTTTGTGATCTCCTTTGAGAGCTCCAGGAGGCATTTTCCAGGCGTTTTGTTATGCTTTCCAGGTGGATTTGGGGTTGGCAGGCTCGGTTTGGTGCTGGGGGTTGTACTGAGGGTTGGAGCTGGTTGGGATTTGGGGTCGAGGTCGGCCCCGCTCTGCAAAGAGGATTTTTGTGTTGGGTGTGAAATGATGCAAAAAAGAGGGGGGGAATTTGGCAAAACTGGGGGTGTCGGGGGCTCGGGGAGCAGTGTTGGGCTCGTCATGTTGGGCTCTCACAAAACCTTTCCCTGTCCCCAGAATATTTGCAGATTTGGGCTGTTGATCTGGAGGGAAACAAGACTTAGAGCCTCTGATTTCTTCTGGGGAGGAGGGATTTGGGGCTGTGGCTTTCCCCCCTTCCAGCTTCACTCCCATCTGCACCGAGCCCTGATCCAACCTCGAATGTAACAATCCAGAGCAACATTTTTGGCTTTCTCCAGGAAATTTCAGCATAAGCTGCCAAACACAAATAAAACCCCTGCGGTGGTTTGATCAGAGCAAACCTGAAGTTTTCCAGGATGGAAACAGAGCTCTTTGCTCATGGAGGAGGCAAAGAAAGGGCAAATGGTGCCGGTGGCATCACATGGAGTAACTGCCTTTCACCTGGGAGCATTTTTTTTTGGATTTACCCTCGTGTTTCTGCTCCCTGAACAAGGAGAATCTCTGTCTTAAAGCTCCTCTTCACATCCAGGCAGGTTTATAAATAGGAGAAGGTGCTCTCTGGACTGAAATATATTCACTTGCTGGAGTGTGATGTGTGCACAGGAATATTCCATCAAACCCTGGATGCTTTTTGCTATAAATAAATGTGTGTAGACACATATAACATTTAGGGGTACACCTAAAAGGGGTACAGGGGATTCAAGCAGACAAATTTAATAATCTAATCCAAACCCTGCCCCAGCCCCTGAATTGCAGGGTGGAATTGGCTTTGTCTCCCCAGCGCTTTGGGGAGGAGGCCTTTTCTGCTGGCTCTGCCATCTCCACCAGGTTTTTCCTTCCCTTTTCCACTCAGTAATATTGGATTAACCCACTTTCTCGGGAGCTGGGGTGGATTTGCATAATCCCCCCTGTGAGGAGGGATGCTGGAGCCCTCAGCGAGAGGATGATGCACCGGGGTGGCCGAGCAAATTATGCTCGGAGAGAATAAACCACGGAGAGAACGGAGAGGGAAAAAATAACCCAGCTTTTATTTTTATCACCACAAATCCCCCTCTCTTCCAGCTTTTTTACCCCCCTCCCCCATTCCCTTTTTCTCCTTTCCCAGGGAGGTTCCTGCATTTGAAAGTTGGGTTTTTCACGGAGCATCTCAGGATTTGCCAAATTCCTTCCCGATTTTAAGCTTTTTTTCCCCCACATTTTGTCCCACTCCCGGAGTGTTGCAGCTGCCCAGACCCCCCGTGTCCACTCCCTCGGGCGGGAGGTGATGGATGGGGTTGGGTGAGCCAGGTTGGACCTGCTGGGGCTGCACAGTTGTGTTTATACCACCTGGAAATCCTGGGGATGTGGCCCCAGAGCAGTGGAAAGGGGATGTGGGGTCTCCTGGGGCTCCTCTGTCCCTTGGTTTGCTGGACAGGGAGCAGAGAGAGCTCCTTGGGGTTTAAGGACACAGAGCTGCCCCAGGGGTGATAGCGGGTGTGGAGGGGAAAGGGGGAGAGTGGGGGAGCAAAGTCAATGGAATCGGTTTGGGGGGACAGAGGGGGGGGCATATCCCATGGGATGGATCCATAACCTATGGAGTGCATCCATAACCCAGGGGATAGATCCATAACCCAGGGGATACATCCATAACCTATGGAGTGCATCTAT
>NW_020885025.1:165834-175152 GCF_003945725.1 Corapipo altera
ATAACCCGTGGAGTGCATCCATAACCCAGGGGATGGATCCATAACCCATGGAGTGCATCCATAACTCAGGGGATGGATCCATAACCCATCAATGGATCCATAACCCATGGGGTGGATCCTTAACCTATGGGATGCATCCTTACCCCCCTGGGTGGGTGCAGAACCCCCCAGGGGGGGCACACCAAGGCCCGGGAGGGGCAGTTTACCACGGGCAAAACCCCCCCAAGAAGCAAACTGCAAACTAACCCCTCCAGACCCCCCTTCCATAAATTCCCCGGGAAGCCTGTGGCTGAGGGCTGGGCACGGCCGGCAGCCAGGGAAACCTTTCCCTGAGGTCAGAAACCCCTCAGCGAGAGCCACAAATCCACGGCAGAGCCAAGGAGAGCTGGGCTGAGCAAAAGGGCTTTTGGCAGCCTGAACAGGAACCCGCACCTCTGCAGAGGTGTTAATTAATATCCACCCCCCCAACACCATCACAGCACCTCCGGAAGGTGCGATGTGCCCGAGAACCTTCCGTGCGAACACGGAGCTGCAGCTCCTGCACATCAGGCGAGTGCCCAAAAACCCTTCGCGGGAGGCGAGGGCGGAGCCGGCCGCGCAAAAGAGCTCGTAATGAGGCCGCGGGGCCCCGGAGCTGCCGAGTTGCTGGTTGGAGTCTCGGGGGTCGCACTCGAGACCTGATTAGTGTGGTCACTGCCATGCCGCGCGGGGCCGGGGAGGGACAGGAGGACTCTTTGCAGCAGTGCAGAGCTCTGAAAAAAAAAAATAATACATAAGCAGGAGAGGGAGGGGAAATCCTGCGAGTCCCCGCCGCGGCTCTGCGCAGACATCTGGCAGGGCAGGGAGTGGAGCCGGCGGCAGCCGAGCTGTGCTCACAGCCGGGGCTCGGGGAGCCTGGGAATTCCAGGGAATGCGGAGCCGGCGGCAGCCGGTCTGTGCTCACAGCCGGGGGCTCGGGGAGCCCAGGAACCGCAGGGAACGCAGGGTTTGGTGTCAGACGAGGGACAGGAGCGGTCCCCGGCGGGGCGCGGGGCTCCCACCGACTCGGGGGGTGTGACAGGGACAGCGGGCACGGAGGGGACCCCGCGGGGCCGGGGGCAGACACTCTGCCTCCGTTAATTAGAGTTTGGTGCTCAGTCTAATTAGCAAGAAGAAAAATAACTCGGCGCGGGAGCTGGCGGTGCTGTCCGCGGTGCTGTCCGCGGTACCCGGCACGGGCGCTGCTCCCTGGAGCATCCGCGCTGCACCTGCTCCTGGTGGTATCCGCGGTGTCCGGGTGTTCCCGGTGTACCTGTGCTGTACGGGCGTTGCTCATTGTAGTATCCATGGTGTACAGGCATCCCTGGTGTGTGGGCACTGCTCCGTGGAGTAGCCATGGTGTGTGGGCATTTCCACAGCACTCATGGGGTACGTGCCGTGGTCTCTGTGGCACCCGTGAGGCACAGGCATTACTCCTTGGAGTACCTATATGCAAGTTCACTGCTCTCTGTAGTATCCATGGTGTAAATCACTGCTCTCTGTAGTATCCCTGATGTAAGGTCACTGCTCTCTGTAGCCCGCCCTCGGTGCACAGGGATTACAAATCCTTTACTCCATTCAGGCCGGTCCCTGCCTGGCAAAGCCCACGGAGGCTCCAAGTGCTCCCCCCGGCCGGTGGCTCCTGGCGCATCCCGAGGTCGGTGGCACCGCTCGGAGCCGCCTGATCGACGGTGACAAAGCCCCGTCCCCGCGGGGGCCTCCCCTGCCAGTGCCCATTAGGAGAAGGGAGACATTCCAGCCCCTCTCCCCTGCCAGTGCCCATTAGGAGAAGGGAGACATCCCAGCCCGGCCGGCGCCTCCCGCGGGGCTCGAGCGGGAGTTGTTGCTGGTGACAGTGATAAAGTCCCCGCTGGCAGCAGCAGCGGCTCCAGGGGAGGGGGCATACGGGATGCAGGGGCCAACAGAAGGGCACACGATGTGCTGAGGCTGTTCCAAACTCTTCCTGTGCCCTTCGGTGCTGTTGGGAAAGCCCAGAGCCTCGGAAAATTCAGGAATGCTTGGGAAGAGGCACCAGGACGCTGCTTTTCACTCCTCGCTCCTGGAAAACATCTCCCTGAAATTTGCGTCCCCCTCCAGATTGTCCAGTGGTTGTGCCTCTGATTTCCACACTTGCTCCCCTTTGGGGAAAACTCAAGTTTTATGGATGTGGAGAAATTCCCTAAAAGCTGAGCAAAGCTGCTGATGGAGAGATTTTGGGACCTGCAGCTGCGAGAGGTCTGACTCGTGCCATTCATCTCGCCCGGCTGGGTTGTCTCCGTGCCTCGAGATGATAATTTAAGTGTCAGGGTGGGGAACTCCTTTAATTCCTCATGTTCAGGCAGGGAGAGAAGGTCATGAGCAGCAGCAGTTTATTGAGCTCTCTATTACCAGGGCATCGTTCCTGCTCCAGGAAGGCTGGGATGTGCTTCCCAAAATTGAACAACCCACTTGTCATAATCATTTGGTCATTCCTGTGGGAGAAAGGGGGTACCAGCCTAAGTGATGCCTTTTGGGGGATGGAGAAGGGTCCTGGAGTGCATTTTGGGGTCAAACCACCTGGGTTTGGGCAAGTAAATCAAATAATCTGGGGTTTTGGTGGTGAATTTGATGCTGGTGGCTCTGGGCAAGGTGGTCCAGCAAGCTCGGGATGGGAGGGTGGATTCCAACCAGCTGAGCTAAATGTGGATTCTCAAGGGAATGGGCAAGGGAGTCAGAAAAAAAGCTAAAAAAGGAGTTTTGCAGCAGGATGAGTTTCTCCCAGTGCTGTGACAAGGACTTGGACACTGCAGACCCCGGTGCTGCTCCCCCTGAATAACCCGGGCATTGCAGTCACCCCTCACAGCCCCTCCAGGGGATTTTCCCTCTTTCCATGGCAAGTGCTTGTCCATTTGCTTGGAGAGGGGGTGTCAATGCAGCCCCAGGACACCGAACCTGGACTGGAGCCCGGTGATGTTCACTTCACAACCCACTTTGCCCTCCAAAATCGCTCCCTTCATCCCCCTTGATCCTGCATCCATCGCTTGCCGATGCCTATTGAACCCACTGGGCATCCCGGCCAGAGGCTCCGAGGATATTAATGGGGCCGCTGTATTTTGGGGGCAGCGAACGCCCGGGTCACCAGCGAGGTGAGGGCGGCAGGAGGGAGCTGCCTCTGCGACAGCAGGAAGGAGCAGGAGGTTAATGCCACCCTGTGCTGTGGCAGTCGCCGGGTTTTTGTCAGGAATAAGATTTTTCTTGGGATTTATAAATAATGCAGGAGGCAGCCTCGGGCTGTCTGAGCTCGGCTCCGGTGCTTTAAATGTGCATTTCCTCTCCTCATGCCCCTTTTCCTCACACTCCTTGATGTGGAGATGTAATCTGGGGCAGTCGCCATCCGATGCTGCCCAATTATCATCCTTTCTTGTTCCCAGCGGGAAGCATCGGGCTTGGCTTGGCCGCTCCCACTCCCCTGGGGGTTTAGCAGCAACTTTATATGGAGCTCCTCTCCAAAAAAATGACCCCAGGGCACAGATAAAAGGCTGAAAGTAGGTCTAATCCCCGGAGAGAGACTATTTTCCGTGTGCCTTTTCCTGGGAGTTTATTAACTGCCTGTAATCCCCCCGCGACCGGGCTCCGCATCTTCCCTTGCTGTGCATCCTCAGGGAATGCCGGGGGTCCCCGGGAGGGGGGTTGAGCAGTGGCACGAACGACTTCCAGCTGCATTTCCCACTCCTGTCCTCGGACGGAGCTTGGTGGTTTGTCCGCATCTGTCCAGACGTACCGGGGAACTCCCGTGACTGATCCGTGGGTGTCACATCCACCTCCCCCCCATTCCCAAAGCTTCCTTCCCAACAGCTTCGCTGCATCCCTAAAATAACCCCTAAAAATCCTTGGAGATTATACACAAAGAACCTCTACGTCCAGGAGCGGCTCCTTAAACTCACCCCGGGGTGTAAATGCAAGTCAGGGGAAATCAGATGTGTCCTTGAAAACTTACCCTCATTCCCAAGGCCGAGATTTACAGCTCCGATAATTCCTCCCACACTTCTTTATCCCATGCCCGTGTGTTTTCTTTGCAATAAAAGCCTCAGCCTGGGCGAATAAATTTGAAGAGATGGTTTTAGTGACAGATTTTCTTCTTTTTTACCATTAAAAAAGGTGGAAAAGAGGAAATCTGGAATCAGAGTGTTTTGCCCAAGCAGGAGAGATGCCTTGGGTGTGGTCAGTGGGATCTTGTCCCCAGGAGATGCTGGGTTTGGGGGGCTGAACCCCAAAATCTTCTTCTGCACCTGGTTTGCTTTAAAACATGACTATTTTATCCCTCTGAGGGACTGAGCTGGGCTGTTTCAGCCCCAAAATGCACATCTCCTCCTGCATTGCTTTCCTCTGACTTTTCCTTCTTAATTTTCTGCTAAAATTCCTCCTCAGAAGAAGGGCAGATAAATCTGAAGGCACTGGGGGACACAGGGGAGGAATGAGTCCTCCCCAGACCTAAAAAGAACCTTTTTCCACTTAAAAATCCCAACCCCAGTAAGCAGCTGGACATAAGAGTTGGTGATGCCATAACTGGGTGGAAACGTGTGGATTTTGCTTTTAATGACAAATAAATAAAAAATATTTATTGATGTTAATCAATAAAAGTATTGAGGGCACCCTCGGGAAGTTCCCGGCCAACCCCAGTCCAGGGAATGTGGATGTGCCGGAGGGCAGGAGCTCTGCAGAGGAGTCGAGACAGGCTGGATTCAGGGACAAGGGGGAGCGTCAACAGGGCCAAGTGCCGGGTCCTGAACCTGGGTCAGGACAAACCCCTGGAACGCTCCAGGCTGGAAAGCCGGGAAAGCCCTGGGGGTGCCGGTGGCAGCGGCCGGACACGACCCGGGTGTGCCCGGGGGGGCGAGAGGCCGATGGCCCCGGGCTGGGCCCGGCCCAGGGGGGCACAGGAACAGGGCAGGGCCCGTCCCTGTGCTGGGCACGGCCGGGGCACCTCCAGCCCCGGGGGCACCGCTGGGACCCTCCGGACAAGGAGGACCCAGAGGGGCTGGAACGTGTGCAGGGAAGGGAACGGAGCTGGGAAGGGGCTGGAGCAGCAGGAGGGGCTGAGGGAGCTGGGGGGGCTCAGCCTGGAGAAAAGGAGGCTCAGGGGGGACCTTCTGGCTCTGCAACTCCCTGACAGGAGGGGGGAGTGTGGGGGGGTCGGGCTCTGCTCCCAGGGAACAAGGGACAGGAGGGGAGGGAACGGCCTCCAACTGTGCCAGGGGAGGCTCAGGTTGGACATCAGCAGGAATTTCTTCCTGGGAAGGGTGGTCAGGCCTTGGCAGGTGCTGCCCAGGGAGGTTTGGAGTCCCCAGCCCTGGAGGTGCCCAAGGAAGGCCTGGCAATGGCACTGAGTGCTCTGGGCTGGGGACAAGAGCATTGGGCACAGGGGGATCCATAGGCTGGGAGGGCTTTGCCAACCCAAATGATTCTGGGATTCTCTCTATAAAAATTAAAACAATTCTATTATAAATATTAAAATGCATTTAGTAAACATTTTAAAATAAATACATTTGAAGTGTTTATCATGATTATATTTAAATGTAAATAAAAATATTAAAATATTAATAATAAAAACCTTAAAAATATTAAAAAGTGGTCACAAAGCTACTTGGAATTGCCAAAATTGACCCATGGGCATCTCATAAATGGGGCTGATTGTTTTACACAGGTCACTGATGGTGGCACCATCAAGCAGAAGATCTTCACCTTTGATGCCATGTTCTCCACCAACTTCTCCCAGATGGAGAATTATCGGAAGAGGGAGGACCTGGTTTATCAGTCCACCGTGCGGTGAGTCCCTCATGTCTATTTTAATGTCTCTTTTTAGGAATTTTTCCCCATTTTGGGGCAGCTGAGAGGATTATGGCAATGGCCACGGTGTGTCTCCGTGGTGGAAATGGGCAAAGAAATACAAGGCTTGGGAAAATTGGGAAAAAAAGAGTCTGTGTTTATATATAAACCAGGCACAGAAGCTTCTCTTTGCTTTTATTCCAAGTGTGAAATCACTTGCAGGAGTGTCAGTTTTATTACTAATTACACACTTGCTTTATTGCCAGTGTTATAAAAACAAAACTGGAGCTTGGAAAAAAGGTCAGGGGAGGTTTAATTCAAGGTAAAGAACCCAGGATGAAGTATTTATCCTTCTCCGTTTATTTTTTCCCCCTTGTTTCCTTTTTAAATTAGATTTTTCTAATCGGATTTCAAAGCTCGTTTTTTCCCAGCGTGGGGTAATAAAAATTCCGTGTGTGGTGGGGAAAATAGTAATTTCCTTAAGTGAGGGGATGGTTTGCACCTGCAAATGTCCGTGGAAGGGTTGGAAAAGGGCTTGGCACAGCTCATCCCATCCGATGAGCAGGTGTGAAGTGGGAAATCCTTTCTAATTCTTTGGAATTTGATTTTTTGGGGGGAGTTTTTCGCTGTTTTTTTCTACTACACTCGGAGTTATTTTTCATTATAAGCCAGTGTGTGAGACAGCTGTGGGAATTAATGTGGATTTAGAGTGGAGAAAGGGCAGGAAAACAGGGTTGGAAATACTGTGGGGTTGCTCAGGAGATGCTCAGAGGATGCTCAGGTTGCTTAAGGGTTGCTCAGGAGGATCCTCAGGCCCCACCAGGGGGAGGCCGAGGAGAAGTTCAGGATGCTCAGGTGCTGCTCAGGAGGGTCAGGAGTTCCTCAGGGGATGCTCAGCTGAGGAGCAGCAAGGTCAGGAGATGCTCTGAGGTTGCTTAGGGTTTGCTCAGAGGATGCTCTGGAGAAGCTCAGGAAGGTCAGGAGAGGCTCAGGATTCTCAGAGGTTGCTCAGAAGTGTCAGGAATTGGTCAAATGTTGCTCAGAGGATGCTCAAGAAGGTCAGGAGAAGTGCAGGATCCTCAGAGCTTGCACAGAGGATGCTCAGGAGAGTCAGAGGGTGCTCGGGATGCTCGTGAGGATGCTCAGGAGAGTCAGAGGTTGCTCAGGGGTTGCACAGAGGATGCTCGGGAGAGTCAGAGGGTGCTCAGGACATTCTCGGGGGATGAGCAGAGGCTACTCCGTGGGTGCTGCTCTCCCTCGTTTTGTCTCCCCGTGGCTCTGCTCAGCCACATGTTGTACAAATTCCTGACATGACTAATTACTGTTTGGAGAACGTTTTGGCAGCTCCACGGAGGGATTACACATTCCCTGACTCCGCTGCCGTGGTTCCTGCCGTAAAGCCGGTGGGTTCGCTCGGTGCCGGGTTTGGCTGTCACTCTCCTCCAGCCGGGAGCGCCGGGAAAACTGGGAATTAAGCCAGATTAAAACGTTCCCTGTGCACAGCAAGGGATCACGAGCACCCTTGGAGCGAGGGATGGGGAATAAAACATTCCCTGTGCACGGAGCAAGCCGGAGCAGCCCTTGAGCGAGGGACAAGGACGGGCCCCGCTCACCCGGTCATGGCGCATCGCACCCACCCAGCACCGAAAAGCAGCTGCTTTTTTTGGCTCCAAACCCTCCATTTTTCTCCCTTTCACTGAGTATTGTAGAACTAATAGAATTTGCGAGCAGAAAATTTCACCGCCCTAGGACCAGGCACTTAAAAGGCTCGGTAATCGTCGGCACGGCGCCGGCAAATCGTCCGTGGAGCCGGGGATGTTGGCGCTGAAATCTTTTCATGGAGTTGCCTTTTTTTTCAGAGGAAAATAGCAACTTGCCTGGGGAGAAGGAGATATTTCTCAGAGGGTATGAAAAGAGCTTGTTTTCCAAATCATTGGCTTTTTTTTGGGGGGGGAGGGAGGGGGTCCTGCCTTATTTTGGGGCTCTACTGAAGAAGAGGAGCAATATCAGGAAGGGTTTGGTGACGGGTCAATCGTTTCCTGGCTGTATCCACTCATTCCCTGTCATTCTGTATTTTCACCTATTTATTAATTATTTTCCGGGAAATCTTTGTCACGGCACGGTCACGTCGGAGCTGTCCCACGGAGTGTTATCCCGGGTGGCACAGCCCTTATCTGCACAGCACAGAGGGCTGGCGGAGCTGCCTCTTTTCATCCCGGCTTTGAACGCCGCCCGCTCAGATGTGAAGAGCAAAGCCAGGAGATATCCAATATCCAATCCTGCAGTTTGGGTTTTTTTTCCCTTCCTCTGATTAAAATCCCACCCTCGTCGCAGCAGACGTTCTCCATGAATATCTATATAATTTTCTTTCCTTCTTTCCAGCGTGCTTAGAGGACGCAGAGGACACGCCAGGCAGCGTTTTGCCTTTGCAGGGCTGGTGGTTCCCTCTCTGCCATCCCCGGGAACATCAGACTGACCCAGTTAGGGCTGTTTTACACCCAAATCCAAAGGGCTCCTTCACGGGGAGGAGCAGCCACTAGTCTGGAGCCAGTCCCCAGCTTGGTGGGGCCCAAACCTGCTCCTCATGCTGCTGATGGAGGGGGTGGGTGGGTGATTTCCCGCTCCGAACACGGATAATTAGAGGCTGGAACAGATGGTGGAGGCTCAGTTGAAAGCGTTGTGACCGTTAAAAGGAGCTGCCAAGTGACTGTTCACTTCAGTGGGGGCTTGTTTGTGCTGGCGGGGGCTCGAGTGTGAGGAGGAGGTGTGGGAAGGCAGCCAAGGGTTGGTGGGAAGGAGTTGGGAAAGCAGTGCCAGATTTGCCCCTGGATGGGGAAGCCCCATGAGGTGCCCACCAAGTGGGATCCTTCAACTGGGAGTGGCTTGCTGGGTGCTCCAGGTGGGAATTGCTCCCACCCTTGACAGCGTGGCGGGATCCTGCCGGGTGGTGAGGTGGGATGATGCTGCCAGTGAGGAGGGATGGTGACATCAACTGGAAAAGGGGGAATGCTGCCAGCTGGCAGGGTGGGATCCTGCTGGCTGGTGAGGTGGGATACTGGTCACTGGGAAGGCAGGACAACATTCCCAGCCACTGAGGTGGAATGCTGCTTGCTGGGAAGGCAGGGTGATGTTCCTGCACGGGGAGGTGGGATGGTGCAGAGCAGCAGGGTGGGATGTGCCAGCTGGGGGGGTGGGGTGATGCTGCCGACTGGCAAGGTCAGAAGCTGCCAGCTGGTGAGGCAGGATGGTGCTGCCAGATGGCAAAGCGGGATCCTGCCAACCAGAAAGGTGGGATGCTGAGGACCAGAAGGGTGGGATCCTGCCAACCAGAAAGGTGGGATGCTGAGGACCAGAAGGGTGGGATCCTGCCAACCAGAAAGGTGGGATGCTGCCAGCCAGTGAGGTGGGATGATGGTCCCAACTGGCACAGAGGGATCCTGCCAATTTGGCAAGGTGGGATGCTGAGGACCAGCAGGGTGGGATGCTGAGGACCAG
>NW_020885025.1:175162-211746 GCF_003945725.1 Corapipo altera
CTGAGGACCAGCAGGGTGGGATGCTGAGGACCAGCAGGGTGGGATGCAGCTGGCCAGTGAGGTGGGAAGATGCTGCCCACTGGGGAGGCGGATGCTGCCAGTCAGCAAAGTGGCTTCTTTGCAGCCAGCAGAGCATTTCCACCTCCAGTAGCAGCGATCCTTTCCACAACTCCTCCTCTCCTGTTTTTCCCAGATCCACAGAAAGTCTCTAGATAAAAGATTGATTGATGAGTGCTCTGGGTTTGCTCTGAGTTTGGCCTTTTGATGCTTTTATCTGCCCGTTTTACTGTGGTGGGGTGGCCTGGAAGGTGCGGGGCTGAACCGGTTCCGTCAGCATTCCACAGGCATTCCACAGGCATTCGATGGCCGAGGTCACGGGTTTCTGCTCCTGGCGGTGCCTTTCCCTCCCATCTACGTCTCCTTTCAATAATGCAATTACTTCCCCTCGGAGGAGCTGTCAGGGCCAGTAAACTCCAGCTGCTAAACTGCATTACAGGGCTCCCTCCTGCAGCCTGGGCACTTACTAATAGTTTATTGATCCCCGACACCGGGGAGGAGCAGCCCCGTCCGAGGCCTGGGTATCCGGGTGCCGACCGCTCCATCCCTGGGAAAACGAGGCCAGGGTGGGGTGGTGAGTGCTGTGTGTCCTCCTCAGCCTGCCCGAGGTTCGCATCTCGGACAACGGGCCCTACGAGTGTCACGTGGGGATCTACGACCGCGCCACGCGGGAGAAGGTGGTCCTGGCCTCCGGGAACGTGTTCCTCAATGTCATGGGTGAGAGGGGAAACACTGTGGGGCCTCAGGGCCATGGGACAGCAGGGATTAGGCTCCTTTTCCCATCCTCAGGGCCGGGGAGGGAGATGGGGATGAGGGTGAGGATGAGAACAGGAATGGGGATGAGCAAGGGGACGGGATGGGGAAAGGGATTGAGGGTGCACATGGGGATGAGAATGGGTATGAAGATGGGGATGGGAAGGAAGATGGGGAATGGCATGAACACAGGGATGAGGACAGGAATGGGCAAAGGGATTAGAACAGGGATGGGGATGGGAAGGAAGATGGGGAATGGCATGAACACAGGGACGAGGACAGGAATGGGCACAGGGATTAGAACAGGGATGGGGAGAGGGAGGAGGATGCACATGGGGATGAGGAGAGGGATGAAGATACAGGTTTGGGGGTGGGGATGAGGACAGGGTGGGGAGAGGGATGAGGATGCCCATGGGGATGAGGATGTGTTGGAAGACGGGGATGGGCCAAGGATGGGGAGGGGAAGGAGGATGGGGAATGGGATGAACGTGGGGAGGAGGATGGTCATGGGAATGGGCACAGGGATTAGAATGAGGATGGGGATGAGGGGGAGGGTGGGGAGAGGGACGAGGATGCCCATGGGGATGAGGATGGGTATGAAGTTGGGGATGGGACAAATTGGGGTGAGGATGGGACAAAGATGGAGACAGTGATGAGGATAGGGAACGGGATGCAGATGGATGTGGATATGGGAGTGAGGATGAACATGGGAATGGGGACAGGGATGAGGATGGAAGTGGGGATGGGACAGGGAGGGAGATGAGGATGAGGATGGGGATGTAGGTAGATGGGTGGGTCCTGAGGACACCGTGCCAACACCCCGCTCTGCTCCCGGCAGCCCCCCCAACGTCCATCTCGGTGCTCGCCGCCGACACACCCGCGCCGTTCAGCCGCTACCAGGCCCAGAACTTCACCCTGGTGTGTGTGGTGTCCGGAGGGAAACCTGCCCCGCTGGTGAGCTGAGCCCCCTGGGGGGCTACCCCTCCTGGGGATACCTGAAATCATAAACCCAGGAATACCTAAAATATATCCTATATACATTGCTGCTTTTATAGGGCAAATGTAACATAAAGGCTATTGCCTAAGGCTGCTGCTCCCCAAATCTCACCCTGGGAAGGGGCTCCCTCCAAAGCCACCTGAAGGGATGCCGGCGATGTCCCCATCAGGATCACCACTCTTTTGTCCCCACACAGGTGTACTTTAAGCGGGATGGGGAGCCCATCGAGGCCACCCCTCTGCCGGAGCCGCCGGCCGGCGCCGGGAGCTGGGCCCCCCGCAACCTCCTGCACCGCGACCTGGACGACACCAAGGTGCCCAAATCACTGGCGGCCGAGGGTGAGCTGGGGGTCGGGCGAGCCGTGGGCACAGCGGAGCCGCCGCGGGGTCTGGCGGCCGAGCGGGAGGCGGTGACGGAGCCCATCCCCGAGACGGTGGTGAGCCGCGAGTTCCCGCGCTGGGTGCACGTGGCTGAGCCCATCTACTACTTCCGGCACACGCACGCGCCCGTCAGCGACGGCACCGTGGAGGCCAGAGCCACCCTCACCTGGACCCTGAACCCCCAGATCGACAACGAGGCCCTGTTCAGCTGCGAGGTGAAGCACCCGGCGCTCTCCATGCCCATGCAGTCTGAGGTGACCCTCGGTAAGTGGCCCGGCTGGGGGGGTTTCTTGGCTTTTTTACACTTTTTTTTTTTTTGTAAATTTTTCATTTTTTCTCTTTTATTCTTTTTTTCTTTCTCTTTTCTTTTTTCTTCTTCTTTCTTTTTTCTTCTTTTCTTCTTTTTTCTTCTTTTTCCTTTTTTCTTCTTTTTTTTCTTCTTTTTTCTTTTTTCTTCTTTTTTCTTTTTTCCTTTTTTTCTTTTTGTTTTCCCCTTTTTTGTTTTGTTTTGTTTTTCTTGCCTTTTTTTTTCCTTTCTTTTGTATTTTTGCTCTTCTCTTGGGGGTCTTGAGGTGCCCGTGAGTCAAAGAGAGGTGCCACATAGAGCTGCAAGATGATAGGATAGGAGGTGGTGATGCCAGGGCTCCACAAAACAAGGGATGAGGGGAGGGAGTTTTGGAAGGGTCCAACAAGGGCTCCACAAAAGAAGGGATGAGGGGAGGGGGCTTTGGGCATCCAACAGGCAGGAGAAGGGGTTTGCTGTGTATTGAGGGCCTCCCATTCGTGGGTTTGCTGGTCGGGAGGGGACATAGGACCAGGATCAGGGGAAAAAGGGGCTGGTTTGGGGGAGTCAAGGCTGTTCTGGATGTTGGGATGAGCAGGAAGGAGGTGCTAGAGCTGGGGGGGAAGGGCTGTGTTGGGGACCTGGTGCTTGGTGGAGGGGAGTTGGTGTCACCCCTTACTGTTACCTCTGGGATGTAACTGTGGGAAGGGAAGGGATGGGATGGAGGAGTCCCTCTGGACCAAGGTCCTGTTGGGGATGGCGGACACACCCCTTCACCCCAGAGTGGTGTCACCTCCATCCACCTCTACCCAGTCCCAGCAGATCCAAGGACACGCCATGGTTCTTGTTGGCCATCACCGCACAACTCATCCCAGGGGGAATTTTGGGGGGGCGCAGTTTGCTCCTGCACAGAGGCATCCTGTGGGGCTGGTGAGGCCCCAGCTACGATTGGGTGATGGGATTGAAGCCATGGAATCACAAAAGAGCAGCAGCTGCTCAGGTGACCACAGGAGCTGGTGAACAGGTCGGTGGAGCTCCCTCCCAGTCTCCCGCCCGGGCTGGGGCTTCCCCAGCTCCTCCTGGCTCCCTGTGAGAGGAGTCTGAGCTCTCCACTGGGGTTTCCCAGCTTCAGGGAAGCCTTCTGGGCAGGCTGCTCCAGCCTCCCTCCCCTCAAGCCAGGTGGAGGAGCCCGGGCTTTGCTCCTGGCCAAGTGGAGCACTCACTTGGCTGCCGTGGCCTCTCCTGGAGAGCTTCTCCTCGCTGGCACCGGCTGCAGCCAGCGCAGACCTCCCAGCGCTGGGGCTGCGTCTCCTCAGCTCATCAAACACCTCAATTAGCGGGAGGTTGTCGGCAGTGGGGAGGTCAGGGGGAGGTTGGCACTCAACAAGGGGGGCAGTGGCTCCCTTGCCAAGACAGGGCCCTGTGTTCCATGTTCCCGCCCATCGAGCATTAAATCTCCTTCCCAGCATCCAGCCAGCCAAAAAACAACCTCCATCCTGCATTTTCACACCCTTTGCAGCTCATCAGGCTTAGGTGTCCCCTCACTGGGGCTCCCATGAGGCCAAGACCTCACAGTTTGCTGCTCTTCCCCAGGACTGCAATACCTGTATTGGTAAAGCTCACCCCACCCCAAAGCCACAGCATTCCTCAGCCCTAAGGTGCCCCCAGCCTCTGCACGTCACTGGGTGCCCAGCCAGCACCAGTCACACCCGTTTTTGGGCACCATCGTAGCACCATCCCCCGTTAACCCTGCTTATATATTCATAGTATATATATGTATGTATATATATATATATATATAAATAAATATATATATTTACATTCTCCATAAAAGCTGGATTGAAACCAAGACAAACCACTTGCTTTGCTCCATAAAGCTGCCTCCTGGTGCCAACCATGGCATGGTGTGATCACCTGCAGCCCATCACCCCTGGTCCAGCACCAAAGGGCCAGATCCTGCACAGCCAGTGCAGCCCATGGTCTGTGGTGCGTGTCCCTGCAGAGCATCCCAGGGCATGGGATGCCCTTTCCAGGGCCAGTGTCCACCCCCATACACTGACGTGCTTCCTGCTGGCTGTTTGTCCCTCTGTGTTGTGCTGGGTGACGTCCAGGCTCAGTCTGTCCCACCCCTGGCACAGCCTGAGTGTACGAGGGGTGACACCCACACTTTGGGCAAGGCACAACCTCCTTCCTGCCCATTTTCTCCCTGGAGCCTGCCAAAGGCTCCTTCCACGCAGAGACCAGGCAGCTCCTGGGGCTTTCCCATCCCACCCATGGGACATCCCCACTCCCCACCATGGTGGAGGCCAGGGGCACACCATGGTGGTTTCACCCCAGCAGGACTGGTGGCATCGCTGCCTCTCCTCTCAACGCACCAGTCATGAACACCCCAAGTCTGCCATGGAAAAAGGAATTCCCTCTTTTTTACACACTGTGCCTGGAATTTTGTGCCAGCAAAGCTTTATGACTGTCTCCTGTGTTACCACCACCTGTGTGTGACTCGCTGAGGTCACCTCGTCCTGGGGATGCTTCTCTGAGGTGCTTCAAACCAGCCTGACCCCTCTCGCCACCTGTTTCTGAGCAGAGAAGGGCTTGACTGGGAAATCCATCCTTCACCGTCAGTGTATCCCATCACAGTCATCCATCAGTCTCACACTCTTCCCGTTCTTCCACCTGCGGGGTCCTTTCCTACCTGTCCATCAGTCACTCAGACATCACTCAGTCTGTTCATCACTCACGGGGCCACCAGCCCCCCTGGACTGGATCCACCCCCTCACCATGGTTATCCATCAAAGCATCATTAACTTCAGCCAAGGGCTCCGGGAATGTTGTGCTCTGCTGATGTCCCTTGTCCCCTTCCCTTGCAGTTGCTCCCAAGGGCCCGAAGATCACGATGACCCCGACGAGAGCCCGCGTCGGAGACACCGTGCGGATCCTGGTGCAGGGATTCCAGGTCAGCACCCGCTGCAGAGGTGGTGCCATGCCAAGGGACAGCCTTGCATCCCCACCAGCACTTTGTGGGGTTGGTTTGGTGGCCTTGGGTCGCATCATGGTCCCTACATTGGAACAGGCTGCCCAGGGAATTTGTCGATGCCCCATTCCCAGAAGTGTCCAAGGCCAGGTTGGACAGGGCTTGGAGCAACCTGGGCTAGTGGAAGGTGTCCCTGCCCATGGCAGGAGGTGGGAGGAGATGAGCCTTATGGTCCTTCCCAACCCAAACCATTCCAGGACTCCAGGCTTTCAGTTGCACCCCATCCTTGCTCCAGGCACAAGACGGGGTTTGTTCGCTCTCTGTCCCATCTCACCCCCACCATCTCCCTGCAGAACGAAGTCTTCCCAGAGCCCCTCTTCACCTGGACACGAGTGGGGAGCCGGCTCCTCGACGGCAGCGCCGAGCACGACGGGAAGGAGCTGGTGCTGGAGCGGGTGCCGGCCGAGCTCAACGGCTCCATGTACCGCTGCACCGCCCAGAACCCTCTGGGCTCCACCGACACCCACACCCGCCTCATCGTCTTCGGTGCGCTCACCACAGGCTCAGCCCCCCTCCACATGCCCTCACTCATCTCCTCCCCACTAAAACTGTCTTTCTGCTGTTTCTTTCTCCTTAGAAAATCCAAATATTCCCAGAGGACCAGAAGACTCCAACGGTGAGTGGTGGTAGCACCGGTGCTTCAACACGGAGCACCCGGGGAGGGAAGGACTGTGCAGAGAGGATCTCTCCTTGCCTTGTCCCAAGCCCGTGGCTATCTTTCCTTGCCTCATTCCAAGCCCTTGGCCATCCCTCCTGACCTTATCCCAAGCCCTCCCCCTTGGCATCAGGGATGTACCTGGACAAAAAAGGGTCCCTGCAGATGCTCTCCACAACATCCTTGACCTGCTTCCCACCCCGCACAACCTCCATAGCAAGCTTAGAAGGGGGAATCTCCCCCAAAAAAGCGGTTGATCCCCATCCTGCTTTGAGCCCAAGCAGCGAGACGCAGCTCCATGACCTGCCCATCCTTTTTTCCTCTTCTCCAGGTTCACTTACTGGCCACTGTGGCTTCAGGTTAGTTTTGGCGCTCACCCTGACAGTGATCCTGGAGCTCACGTGAAGCTTCACCTGCCTCTTCCTCCTCCTCTTCCTCCTCCATATGGCTCCACCCGGCATCTCCACCTCCGTCCATCGGTTCTCTCGCTCTTTTTTTTTCTAATCTATTTACAGTCTCGATCTCTTCCCGTTCTGTGTCTTGGCTTCTTCAGACAATTTAATTAAAAGGAAAAAGAAAAACCTCCCCTGGTAGAAGGTTGTAATTAATGTTTTACCTTGTGCTGGGGTTCCCAGCGCTGTCTCAGGGTACCCGCAGGCTTTGTGAGGTCTTCGAGGGGGATGGGGGATGTCTATGATTCAAGGACCAAATTTCCCCTGGAAAAATCTGGTTACACCATTCCCACTGCACCAAGATGCTCCAGATCCGCAGGGGAAGGCCCTGCACGTGTCCCCAGCATGAGGGAGGTTGGGGACAAGCCCACACACGTGTGGGTGGCAGGGCTGGGAGCCCAAAAGCTGCAGATCACTGGCCTTCTCCGAGGCTGGGCTGGGGGAAGCGGCTTTGCTGGGAGCCAGGGCCGTGCACAGCACTCGTCCCGGGCTGGTGGTGAATCACAAGTGACAGGCAGCTCCCAACCCAAAATGTCAGCGCTCACACATGAGTGGGCAGCGGGTCCCGTCAGGCACCAGCCTGCACCCTCCCCTACTCCATGCCACCCTCCCCGTCCCTCCTAACTAATCATCTCCATGGAAACAGATAATGGTCCAGCACAGACAGATCCCCAATATTCCTGTGGCCCCCAGTCCTGGCAGGGTGTTAGTCCTACTGCAGGATGGCAAAACCCAGGTGGGTTTGCCCCAGCCCTGCCCAGCGCTGGAAGATGCCCACAGAGGATACCCAGGGTTTTCCCTGTTTTCCTGCCCTCTGGTACCCTGAGAGCATCCGGGATCCCTGGGGAGCAGATGCAGGGGAGAAAGGATCCCAAAGATGGGGCGCTCCCCTGCTTTTTCCTCTGGGAACTCCTAATCCTAGAAGATTATCCAGCAGCCGTGTGGTGCTTCATCTTCCCAAAGCCCCGGACGAGTGCTAAGCATCATTATTACTATTATGATTAATTATTATTAAGCAGATTCCATCCCTTCCCTGCTCTGTTGCCAACCTCGCTGTGAGCGATTTCCCAGCCCCAAAGGAGCCCAACAACCACTCAGCAGGTCAGGAGCTTCTTCCTGGCCACAAAACCCACAGTTTATAATTTGGACTGGAAGCAACACGGGGATGGATTGGGACTGGCTGGGATGTGGGAGGATCAGCAGCTCCACTTTCATCCCGAAGGAACAGCATCTGAGCATCCAGATCCCTACAGACCTGCTTCTTCTCCAGCTGCTTCCACTGTTCCTCCCTGGATGAGAGGAAAATCTTCATTTTTCTAGAGGAACCTTCATTTTTTGGGGAACTCTCCGTGACTCAACTTACACCCCCGGGGACGGAGTGGGCAGGAGGGCCCCCCCCACACACCGTGGATGCTTCTTGCCCTGCTCGCTGGATTGGAGATGCTCCAGGGGCCTCATCCCGACGTGATTAAACAACCATTAGGCCTCCTCGCTCCAAACAATGAGGATTTACAGGCGCCCAAACCTCCATTTAAATGCAAATGCGGCGGGTTTAGCCCGGCACCGTGGAAATGAGGAGCTTTGCGGCGGCGGTGCCACCACGGCCAGCTCTGCTTGGTGCCCACTCGGGAGCACCGTGACCTCCCCCTCCAACAGCTGGGAGAGGAACGGTGGGCTCAGTGGTCCTGCATCCCAAATCCACCCCAATTTGGGACGCTCAGCTCCTTCCCCGGGGATGGGCCCATCTATGGGTTGGGATCTTCTCCCCATCAACGTAGGGGACTTGGGAGCCCCTCCTCATTCCGGGCAGAGGTGCTGCCTGCTTTCCCAAATTCCCCCCAAGGCAAGGGGCCCAAAGAGGTGCCAGCCCACCAAAGGAACCCATCCATGCCCTGCTGGACCCTGCCTTCACCTCCTTCCCACCCCTTCTCATCCTCCACCCACCACCCGCCAGCCCTGCCTCCCCCACCCCCAGCCACCTTCCTCCAGGTAATTACAAAGGACAACAATTAAATCCCCGGTTCCCCCTACCACACATCCCGTTGTCTGAGGCTCTGGCAGTGAATAATGCAGGAGGCTGGAGGGGAAAAGAGCTGCTCAGGTTGTTTCATTATTGATGAGAGATGACAGATCCTCGGCTGACAACCTACCGAAGAGATATGATTAGCTTGTAAAAAATTAAGCGCCTTTCTGAGGGCTGACGAGAGCTGAAAACCCCAAGGAGCGGCGTTATCGATGTTCCCTCATTTCAGGGGACTTTGAAAAGGTTTTAGCAAAATTTGGAAGAGGTAATTACATTCAATTAGAGTCACAAGTGCCGAGACATCACCGCTGCTTCTCCTGCTCCCCGACACCACTGATCATCCTTCCCAGAGGCAGAGATAAATAGGGGTTTATGTGTTGGACCTGAATTTCTGCCATGGGTTCTTTGGGATACGAGGGTGTGGGACACAAAACCAGGGATTCTCTGGCTCAGTAGGGTTGGGAAAGGCAGTAGGAGCTTTGCTTGGTACTTCCCCTGCCTCCCCCACCTCATTACTGGGCCGGGGTTCACGGGGCTGCCAAGCACATGCATAATTCATACTTCCCAACTCTCAAATGCCGGGATCTTTGTAGATCTTCCTGCAGAATGAAAACCAGGCAGGAGAGACGAAGAAACCGGGGGTCAGGGGGTGGCCAGACCCTTTGCCAATTAGCCAAGCCCCGAAACACGTGCCCAGATTCAATACATGTCCCTGTTACCCTCAGCTTCGGGACCTTCTGGGTTTACAGGTAGGAGGGACAACCCTTTTCCCAAGGTTTTGGCCAGACCAAGCCCCCAATGATAGATTTTTGGGCCCTGTGCCAAATAGGATGGAGGAGAGTGGCTGGGTGGGTTTGGCTGGTGCTGGTTTGGCCTCTGGTGTGAGCTCCAGATGCATCCAAGGGATACATCACACCATCCCTGCTCCGAAGTCCAGATTTTAGTCTAAATATCCTCCTCCCCTCAATCTCTTCATTGCTGCATTTTCCCACACAAGGTGACAACATCCCAAACATTCCCTCAGAAGCCTCTGGTGGGCTCTCCCTACTGCCAGCAGGGACATGCACAGGGGTCCCCAAGTGCCAATCCAGCACTGGGAGTTTACACCAAGGCTTCTTTTCCATCCTCTTTATATAGAGTTATAAATATTTTGCTATTTAGAACATGATCCTCCATCCAAGGAGCATCCCTGGCAGGTCTAGAGTCAGATACACATCCAGCCCCTCTGGCAGCACCATGGACCCTCTCCAAACCCATCCCAAGAAGTTCAGCCCCTCAGCAGGGGCAGGGGACCCTCCCAGCCCTCGCAGGTGCTTGGGGGGGGGACGTGCCCTGAGGGGGTTCAGCTGCTCCTCCCCGTCCCAAAGGGCAGTGCCCGGGCTCTGAGGGGCTGCTGGGGATCAGCTGCTCCGGGGCAGGGGGAGGGCACTGCCAATGAGCTCCTGAGCACCCACCACCCATGGAAGACCTGTGGCAAGACCTCCTCCCACCACACCTACCCATGACCTATGCAGCTGGGACACATCACACCCAGCCTGTCATAACGTCACCTGGGTTCATTTTGCAGGAAAATCCCACTGGATTGGGACCGAGTGAGCAGGGAGTGAGTCCCTGCATAGAAACAGGAGTTTCCACCCATCCCCACCCATATTTTGGCTGTTTCTTTTCTCCCTTGTTTCTTTCTGGATCTCTCAGCATGTGAGATGCTCCCCTCAGGGAAAGGAAATTCAGTTTATCCCTTTGAATTCCAATCACTCAGGGATCTCCTCAGCAGTAGCACAGCCAGGGTGGTGGGGAGCAAAGCCATTCCCCAAGTTCCCTCCTTTTTTCCCCTGCCACAGTCGAAGCACTGGGCCCCGGTTGCCCTGCGGACAACAGGGACAACAATCCCCCTAAATCTCTGGAATTCAGACCATGCTCATTGTCAACATCTTCCCAGTGGGAGAAGGAAGCAAGTGTGGCACAGCCTGGCATCATCCTGCTTCACTTTCCCCACAGTGACTCCAATCCCCATGGATACCCCACACACATCTCTCCCATCCCTTCCCATCCCTTATCTCTTCCTGATCCTAATCCTTGTGTTTCCTTTCCTTGGTCCATCCCTCTGCTCCTGCCCACGGATGCAGGTTGCTGATCCCGGCAGCCACCAGCGGCAGTTTAACTCCTGCCTTTATTTTCTCCTCAGTGCCAGGCTTTTATCCCTCTCAAAGTCCCCAGCTCCTTTTCCACCAGCTCTTAATTCCCCTGCCACTTCTGAGCTGGCCTCCAAGAGACCCCGGGAGCTTCCGGGCTATTTCCCGTCACCCTTCGTTAGCTTTGTGCCGTGAACAGAGGCCCCGGATCCGCCACCCAGCCCCGCGGAGCAGCTGCTCGGCGTCAGACCAAAGGTCTCCCGGCTCCGGCCGCTCTCCCTCCCTTCCCTGTGTCTGCAGCGAGGGATGAGAAGCATTTTCAAACAAAACAACTTTTCTCCGCAGCAACAGTTTCCCCCTCCGGTTATGTGATCCTTTTCAAACAGCAGCAGAAATGAAGAGGCGGCAGCTCGGGCTGCTCCGAGGGGATACTTTTCCTCCCTTTGTGCTTCCTGTTGCTTTTCCCTGAGCCTCTCTGTTTCCCAGGCTCATAAAGCCGGCTCTGTGCCACCTGCTCTGGGCCTCACCTTTCCCTGGAGCCCAGCCCAGCCCAGCCCAGACACGCAAAGCTGGTCCGGAAACCTCCTCCGGCTTTGCCCGCTCAAAGTCACCTTGTCCCAAACCTTCGGCTCCACACTTCAGCCTCGCCCAGCAATCATTAATCGGACGCTCTGCATTCCCGGGATGGAAAAATGCCCCAGCGGGCAGCCGTGCCCTGGCAGTCCGACATGCCGCTGGCCGGGAAGCTGCTCCTGTCCGCCGCCGCGCTGCTCCTCCTCACCCTGGCCTTCAGGTTCTACAGGAACCGCTCGCGTGCCGGGGGCAAAACCCTGAGGGACGAGGGACAGCCCGGGGAAAACCTTCCCCAGGTCGGGGATGGGGATGGGGATGGGGATGGGGATGAGGATGAGGATGGGGATGGGAACAGGGCGGTGGGTCCGCGGCGGAGGAGGGTGTGGGGTGAGGAGGTGAGGAGGGGTGGTGGGGATGCCCCAGGGAGCATCCCCAGGACTCGGCTCCCGCCCCTCCGGGGGGATCCAAGGGCGCCGAGCGGGGAGGAGCAGGGAGAGGAGACTGAACAGGGACTGACCCGCGGGAGAGCCCAGCTCAGTCCCACCAGGAGGGAAAGGGAGCTGGGGAGGGAGCTGGGAAGCAGGCTGGGATGCGAGCTGGGAAGTAAGTCAGAAGGCAAGCCAGGAACTGAGCAGGGAAGCGATCCAGGTATTGAGCCAGGAAGCAAGTTGGGAAATGAGCTGCAAAATGAGTTGGGAAGTGAGTTGGGAAGTGAGCTGGGAAGCAAGCTGGGAAGTAAGTCAGGAAGCATGTTGGTATACAAGCCAGGAAATGAGTCAGGAAGTGAGCTGGGAATCAAGCTGGGAAGCAAGTCAGGAACTAAGTCAGGAAGCAAACTAGGAAATGAGCCAGGAAATAAGCTGGCAAGTGAGCCAGGAAGCAAGCTGGGAAGTAAGTCGGGAACTAAGCCAGGAATTGAGCAGGGAAGTGATCTGGAAAGCAAGTTGGGAAGCAAGCTAGGAAATGAGGCAGGAAGTGAGTGGGCAAGTGAGCTGGGAAGCAAGCTGGGAAATGATCTGGGAATGGAGCTGGGAAGTGAGCCGAGCTCTCATGACCCTGGGAATGTGGCTGAAACACTGAGCAGCCATTCTGAGAAGGAAACACTTGCCCCAAGCACCAGGGTCTCCCCAGGGATTTCCAATGCCCAGATGGCAGATGATGGATGTTCCCAGAGCACGGAGAAGGATTTGGCTGGTGGAAGCATGAGCAGGGAGACCAAGGGGAACAGGGAATCCATCCGGACCCTCAGTGTCACGTCGAACCTGGGGCTGCTGATGACAGCGAGTGATGCAGAGTCCGAAACCTCCTACTCTTTCTCCTCGGTCGCAAAGATCCAGGTGGAGGAGAACTACATCCCTGAGAGGCAGGGGAAGGACAAGGACAACCGGATGGTCCCCGGGCTCAGAGGCAAAGTCTACGACTACTACGTGCAGTCCATCTCCGAGTCAGTGCTGAAGAAGAAGTGTCTCCCCTACATCCCTCTGGGAATATCCCAGTGTTGCAGCTCCGAGCAGGTCAATGAAGAGCTGCAGAGCTTTGCAACCCAGAAGCAGGACCCAGCTTTGGCAGTACGTGATTCCATCACCTCCTCCACAGTCCCACCACCCACGAGGATTTCAGAGGCCTCTCCTGAGCCACCGTCTCCCAGCCGCAGGAACAGCATCCTCCAGATCGCCGACAGCCCCCACCTCCAGCTGCCCATGGAGGGGTTTGGGGTCACAGCTCCAGCTGGAACACCACTGCCTGGAAATCCCCAGCCAGGACTGGTGGCGAGCCCTGACCCCACCCAGCTGCCACCAGACACCCCCCTGGACCTGGGGAACTGCTACGAGGTGCTCAGCACAGCCAAGGCGCAGGGGCTCAGAGCCCTCCAGGAGGCTGCCTACAGGGTGATGAGTGACAACTACCTGCAGGTGCTGAGGACACCCTCCATCTACGGCCGCCTCAACGCCGGCGAGCGGGAGCTGATCCTGCGGCGGAGGATGGAGGGGAAGATGTTCGTGGTGGTGGCAGATGTCAGCGGGCAGGAGCCCAACCTCCGCCCCAGCCGCCTCTGCTACTACGACGAGGGAGGGGACTGCTGGCACCACCTCTGCCACGTGCCACCGGAGGTGCTGTCCCGGTGCTGCGCCACATGCAGCATGTTCAACTACCTCTTCGTGGTGCCCGGCTGCGAGGGCGTGGGCCAGGCACAGAGACCCTCCAATCGCGTCTTCTGCTACGACCCCCTGACCGACGTCTGGAGGGAGATCTGCCCCCTGAACCAGGCGCGGCCCCGCTGTAAACTTGTCGCCCTGGACGGGCACCTGTACGCCATCGGCGGCGAGTGCCTGTGCACGGTGGAGCGCTATGACCCCCGGCGTGACCGCTGGGCCTTCGTGGCGCCGCTGCCCCACGACACGTTTGCGGTGGCCCACACGGCCACGGCATGCCACGGGGAGATCTACGTCACCGGGGGCACCCTGCGCTACGTCCTGTTGCGCTACAACCCCCGCCGGGACAGCTGGAGGGCCGGCCCGGCCGTGGGCAGCAGGGACGGGACGGCCGAGATGGTGAGCGCCGACGGCTTCATCTACCGCTTCGAGCGGCAGCGCGGCACCGGCCTCAGCGTCCACCGCTGCGGCGCTGGGGCCAGGCTGTGGTACCAGTGTGCCAACTACGCCCTGCCTGACCCGCCTGGCTTCCAGTGCGCCGCCATGGGCAGCCTGGTCCACTGCCTCGGCCGCCGCCTCCACCTCCGCTTCCTGGCCGACCACGTCTCGCCACGCTTCGGGGCCAAGGAGCTGCGGCCCTTCCCCGCGCCCCATGGCAGCCTTCTCCCAGCCGTGCTGGTGCTGCCGCAGGGAGGGACGGCACAGACTCAGGTCTGAGCGGCCATGGTTTGGTCCCGTGAGATGACCGGTGGTGGCTCAGGTGTGATGTGATGGTCAGAGCCGGGAGGAGAAGCCACTGGCCCACTTTGCACCGTGTCACCCCCACCCTCCATCAAACAGGGACTGAGCAGGGAAACAAACTGCCCTTGGCGACTGCCAGGAACCCCAGCCTTGAGGACACAAGGAAGAGCAAAGCAGGAGCTGGGCGGGCTCCTTGGTGAGAGGTGTTTAAACACAGGTGTGTTTGCTTGGATGCAAATAAATGCGGATCCCTGCAGGCTCCCAGCTGCTCACTGCCCCTGGAGTGGCTGCTCAGGCACCAGGTGTTCAATATTGACATGGACACGCAGCACATGGTGGATTTTAGGGTGGAGGAACATGGCAGGGAGGTTGGATCTCAACGGAGGTACTACCCAAAGGTCAGCCCTATCAGCACTGAGCCTTCAGGTTTGATCTCCCACATCCCCTAGGGTTGGAGCTTGGGGGCTGGGGGTGCCCTGCTCCTACCAGTGCCTTGTTATCCCTTACCTTCTCCTCAGAATGGAATTATATATATATCTGTCTATGTATTTATACGCACGTGATGTAAATAGGCACTGTGGATTTCTAGACAGCTGGTTTTAAATGAAATTAAAGAGAACATTTGGTAAAATTAACCACGGGCTACTGCTGCGCCTCATTTCTAACTGTAGCCAAGTCTAATGGGAACAAAGCGCCCGATGCATGTTTTACATCACTAATTACTGCATGAACAGCAGCTCTGAGGAGGCAACCAAAAGCAAACAAGGGCCCTGGATGTGAGCAGAAGGTCCTTCATCACCTTTTTCCCAGGTCTCCCCAACTTCACTCCATCGTCTCCATGTCCTGCCAAAAGCCTACTTTGGGTAATTGCATTTTCTTCCCCTCAAACAGCTTGTCATCAGTCATCTGTCAGCCCCACACAGACCAAAGCAGCTCCAGACAGACAAACCCCTCCCATACCCGCCTCCTCAGTGGCTGCAGGCCACGAGCATGAAGTCGTGGACGTGTGTAAAGTGCTTGTACATAAAGAGACAGTGCTGGAGCAGCCCCTGGTATCCCCACTTATCAGAGAATCCCACAGTGCTTCGGGCTGGAAGGGACCTTAAAGCTCATTCCATTCCACCCCCTGCTATGGGCAGGGACACCTTCCACCAGCCCAGGTTGCTCCAAGCCCCGTCCAACCTGACCTTGGACACTTCCAGGGATGGGGCAACCACAGCTCCCCTGGGTGATTTCTGCCCCAGCTCCCCCGGGTAATTCCCACCCCGCTGCTCGGGTGCTTTAGGAAAGCTCAAGTTAATGTTCTCTTAAAGGGCTCCCAAAGGATTTATTACTTCACTTGGTCACTGCCTGGAGACCTCGTGTTCCTGCCTTCAAGGGCTTTGTGTGAAGGTCAGTGGCACCCACCCAGCATTAGGAAACCTTGTGTTAATTAACCCTGCCTGAGCTTTGCTCCTCGGCTGGAGCTGCTGCTGCCGGAGGGTGTGTGATGCTCCCTCTCCCTGGGCTAAAAGCTTCCTCAGTCCAGCTTCTTCCTCCCACCCTGGAGCCACCTCTTCCAACCCCAGCAGGACCATCCCAGCACTGCTGTGCCAGGACTGCAGCCTCCTGCATCCCAGGGTGGCTCTGTTTTACCAGCTTGGGCTGATAAACTTTACGAGTCAAAAAACCCTCCTTATTTTTATTGTTATTATGTGACTCCTTGTTCTTCAATTCCCTCTCATGCAGTCCTACTTCTCCCATGGCAAAACCCAGACACCAGCTGCTGCCCTGGCACAACCCAGCCCTTTGCAACCTGCAGAACCCTCCTGTCCCCATCGGTATCCCAGATTTTGGCATCCCCGTCCCCGTCGGTTGGGTGCTGGGGAGCAGAGAATTCCCGGGCTAGGTGGGAGCTGGAGCCCTTCCAGGTGACAGCTTATTTTTTTCATCCCCACAAAAGCTTTCCCAGGATCCTGCCTTTCTCATGGGGCCTCTGTTTAATGTTTCACCTTCCCTTTAACTCCTTTGCTGCTGGGCTGAAAGCTCAGATCCAGCAGCTTTTCCTCGTTCCCATTCCGATGGTAAGTGATGAACACCAAGGACGGAGGGGGGGCAGCTCTCCCCCCCCTCCTGCACTCTCCAATATTAACAAGGTTCACCTGGGGAGGCATTTTGGAGATTAAAGATGCCTGGGGACATCCCGTGCTTGTTCTGCAGGGAAGGACAAGCGGGTTTGGAGCGAGAACACCTGCGGGAATGCTGTGGCTGAGGGGGACAGGACTCATGGCTGACAGGGAAATGACTTCTGGCTGAGGCTGAGGGAAGGCAGAGGGAGAAGGACAAATGCAAACAGATACTCAGTCCTGGGTGGTTTGTTTTCTGCTCCCAAATACCAGCGCAGAGGAGGAGTCTTAGGAGGGTTGGCAGGTGTGGTGGCATCACCAGGCAACTCCTGTCACCACCACCGGGTGCCAGATGTCGATTCCCAGCTGTGCTGACACACAGCTCCATGTTTCTGCTGGAACAGCTTCCAACCATGGACTTCCCACAGGTCTATGGAGCAGTTTCAGTGCAGCTTGGACATCAGATATTCTTTATTTTCATTGATTGGGCAAAGCTGCCACAATTTATGGGGAAAAGGGGTGGGAGGCACGTGGTGCATCCTGATGAACTCCACAGCCCCCAAGGAGATACAAACCACCCCGAGTGAGTCCAGGGAAGGATAAATACTCAGAGGTCACAATAGATCCAGCTGGGGTGGGGCTTTACCTGGGAGATCCTGCTCTTGGGAGCATCTTCCCTTGCTGCAAGAGCAGCCTCTGCAAGCCAGGCCCCCACTGCATCCAGGACCACCAGGAAGAGCCAACACTCCTAGCCCTGGGCTCGTGAGAGCTGGGAAAACCGAATTCCACCATCCACTAACAATCTTGGATCCTTGTAATTCCCTCAAGACAGTCCCAAGAATGTTTGCAGCAAAGAGCTCCTTCATCACCAGAGCCTGGATCCATCACTGCCCTCCAGCCCCCTCTGCTTGGTTCATCTTCCCCGAAAAATGATGCAACCACCAAACTATGCTGCTCTGTGACCAAATATAACCTCAGCACAAAATTCAGTACTTTTCTTCTAATCAGGAAGGCCCATTATCTGCCCCCACCATGTTTATTTAGCCAATTACACGGTTTCATGTACATTGATTCAAATTCTCAATTTTTACATTTTTGATTATGATAAAAACCTGGCGAGTGACACGTTTCTTGTTTGCTCGTCGCTCTCTTTGCCTTCACCCCGTGAATGGCAATTGGGAGGCAATTAAAGAAGTGCAAACCCAGCATTTTAAAATCTTTTTCTTTTTATTAGTTAAACACAACTACCTTCAATGCTTTGGCTACAGCAGGGTGAGAAAAAAAAAGACCCAAAAAGTGAAAAACGAGCTTATCCAGACACGTTCTGCATTGAAAATCGACGCCACACATGAAAGAAATATTAAGCGTAGCCAACTGACAAATTAAGTGTCTCGTTTCTGACAAGCAAGAGCAAAGCTGTGTCAGTGCTTGAGGAGCTGGGTGGGAATTTAAAGCCAGGGGAAGGGAAAGAAAGACCCGTGGCAGCGGCTTTGGGTGCTGGAAGGGAGGTGACACCTCCCAGCCCCTGGTCCTTGTTTCTCCCAGACCCTCTGAAGAGTTGTCTACAAACGTATCTACACTGCCAGGGGTTGTGCTGCCATCAGAAAGGTTCCACGAGTCAAGGAATCAGAGAGTCATTGAGGCTGGAAAAGATCTCCAAGGTCATCAACCTTTGAGCGAACACCCCGTGCCCACCAAACCAGGTCACCCAGTGCAACACCCACGTGTTTTCTGAGTGCTGCCAGGGATGGTGACTCCACCACTTCCCTGGGAAGGCTGTTCCAGTGCTTCACCACTCTTTCAGTGAAGAAATCTTTCCTAATATCCAACCTGAACCTTCCCTGGTATAGCCTGAGGCTGTTTCCCCATGTCCTGTCGTGTGGGAGAGGCAGACTCCCACCCTGCCACGAGGAGGAGAGATTTCCTGTCCTCTCCCACTCCTTTCTTCACCCTCCTGCACCTAATCCAGTGACCCCTGGAGGCACCAACCTCAGCCTTTCTGCAGGGTTCACACCAGGAGCAGCCCCGCTGTGCAGACAGAGCCGCTCCCTTCTTCCCAAACCGACCCCGACAAACCAGGGCTCAGCACAAGGCCCGGACCTGCTGCTCGGTGCCCGGGGGCCGTTTCCTGGCAGCAGGCAGAGGGAAGCGCTCCGGGAAGGGCAGCAGCTCCTCGGAGTGCGGGGAGGTCAGCGCTAATGAAAGATGCTATCGCAGCGCCGGCGTCCCGCCAGCCCCGAATTAGCGGCGTTTGCAAAGACAAACCTTGCCGAGGACGGGGGGAGGAGAGCACATCCCCCTGCGATCGTTTTGGGGAAAAAAACACGGCCGTTTGGAGGCTTTCCAAGCTGGAATAACAGCCTGGCCAATGAGTGTTTAATTAAAACCCCGCCGGCGTTCGGAGGGAGAAGGGCTGAGAGTGAATAAGCACCGTGATAAAATAAGCACCGACTCCGGCGTTAAGTTCTCCCTCCCTGGCACAAGGCTCGGCTTAAACCCTTGATGGTTTTTGATTCACAAGCTCCAGCGAGGAGGGAACATTTGCCAGGCACTATTTCAATCCCGGTGGGAGTTTTTTCCGGGGGTTATGGCCACGCTGTAGTTTAGGATGTGTCAGTGCTGGCATCATAAACACACATCAGAAACACTATAAAAGGAGGAAAAAAGACCCAGAAACACACTCCTGGCTGGGGTTTTGCATCCTGAGAGCTCAGGCCAAAGGCAAATTATTTCTCTGTTGCTGAAATAAAATCAATAAAGCTCATTTTTATTTACAGAAGAGCCGAAGGAGGAGAGTGGAAATCTCCGGGAGCTGCAGGAGGAGGAGAGAGGGGTTTATGGTTCTCAGCTGGTTTTGGACCAAAACCACAAGGCACCAGGCAGTGATTCCAAGGTGAAAAGCAGCAGCTGGGCTCTTCCCAGCTGCCTTTCATGGACCTTATTGAAATATCTGAAGTCCTGCAGTTCAGTCTCCTCTTGCAGCTCCTGTACAGGTGGCGAATGGCAACACCTGCCATGAATCCCACCCAAACCCTGCCCAGGAGAGAATCCCCCAGCCCCTGAGAGCTCCTTCATCCATCCCAAGGAACAGGACACCCCACCAAACCCCCCTGAGGATGGTGGCAAGGAGGACATGAGCTGGATGTGATCCCAAGGAGACAGCAGGCACCACAGAGAGATGGGATGCTGGATTTCTCCATGGCTGAGGGATCCCTTGGTGAACAGCCCCATCCCAAGCCGAGGGGAAGCCTCTCCCTCAGGTCCTTCTAGTTCTGGATCTCAGAATCTTCCTGAGTTCTCGTTGTTTCATTAAATCTCTGCTTAGTTTACGCTGTCTCTAAGCAGTGGGCACGCTGGGAGCATCCTTGCCTGGATAAGAGGAGATGCAACAGAGCAGACCAGGAGCGGGGGAGACTGGGAAGAGCATCCACCCTCATGGGCTGTCACCCATCAGAGCCAAACACGGGGACCACACACTCCCTGAGCAGCCCAGGACACATGGGAGGAGTGAAGTGTGAGATGTGCAGGGATGGGGTGGCCAAGAGGAGGAAGGGGCTGTGTCCCTCCAACACAGCTCAGGAAAGCAGCTGGGTTCATGCTGCAGGGATGCTGCGATCCCAAGTTATTGCTGCAGGAATGCTGTGATCCCCAGTTATTGCTGCAGGAATGCTGTGATCATCAGATAATGTGGGGATGCTCTGATCCCCCATTAACACTGTGGGGGTGCTGTGGTCCCTGGTTAGTGCTGTGATCCAGAGTTAATCCCATGGGAATGCTGCAATCCCTGATCAACACTGCAATCCACAATTAAAGCTGCAGGGATGTTGTGGCCCCTGGTTGATGCTCTGGGAGTGCTGTGATCCCTGGTTGATGCCCTGGGAATGCTGGAGTCCCTTCCTCACCTCTCTGAGCCTGCAAAGCTCACTGGGGCTGCCCAGGGCCATACTTGGCCCCAAATCCAGGACAAAGCAGCCTGGACACAAGACCAGAGAGGTCTGAGGGACTCACACACCTGCACTGAGCTGCATCCCCCACCTGGATTTAGCCCAGCCCAGTTTCCTGAGGGATTTTGGAGACCTCGTCACTGTTAAGGAGGCACCAGTGGTACGAAACGCTGGAGAGTTGCTGTCGTGCTGGGAGAGCTGCTTCCTCCTGGTTCCAGGTGCCAAAACTGGGAGGAACAGGCGGGATAATCCCCTGGGAATGGTGCCCAGCAGCCCCTGTCCAGTTCCCAGCACAAACACAGCCACGGAAATCTCCTGCCAGGCCAATGTGGGGCTCGTGGCAGAAAAACCTCCAGCCCCACCCACCCTTCTAGTGCTGCTCAGACCCTGCTCACAGCCCAGGGATCACATTCCATAGGTCCATCACCTCCAATCCCTCCAGCTCCCACAGGAATTGTGCATCCCCACCGGGGGTCCTTCCACGCTGCCTCCCCACATCTGCTTTTTAAACCTCCAGCTCCGGGCGCAGGAGGATTTTCTGCCCCCTCCATCCCACTTTTCCTGCCTTACGTGCGGGCAGGAGGCGAGACACGGGCTCAGCCCCGGCCCGCTGACTCAGCCCTGCCTGAGGACACTCATGGGCACGGCTGATAAAGGGCTTAGGGCCGGTGCCAGGAGCCAGCACCGGGAAGGATCCCAGCACGGGAACGCTGGCTCCGTCCCAGCCATCCCATGGACAACCCGAGGTTGCAGCAGCTCGGCACACACCGAGGGAGCTCTGCTCCTCTTCCTCTCCTGCGAGGAGGAAGAAGGTGCTGGAGGACGTGACAGGGCGCTGTGGTCCCTGAGAGCCGCTGAGAAAGCAGCAGGGAGGCCAAAAGAAGAGACAAAACTGCTATAATTAGGAATCGATAGAGGTGCTTTTGTTTCGGGGAAGGAGCTGAGCCGAGAGTAACTCGGGGTGGCAGTGAAGTGCCCTGGGAGGAGGAGGCGGGAGCGCTCCAGCCCGGCAGGGAGTGGGTTAACTCCCCGCGCTGCCGGCGGTCGATGAACAGGGTAGGAATTATGTTGCATTTCTCTGATGGCTGCGAATCTTTAGAAAAATCCGCACAATAGCGGTTCAGCGAGTCTCAGTGACACGCAAATTCGATCCGTCAGAAGCTCAGGCTGAGCTTTCTGAGCCCCGCCGCTGCTCTCGGGGTGGGTTTGTTTGCCCTAAAGCTCCCACAACAAGGTTTCCATCGGCCCCGTGTCACCGTCACCCCCTCGCGTTCTGCGGGAGGCTCCCAGGGATCCGCCTCCCTCGCCAAGAGCAGGATGAAATGCCAGCAAAGGGCTCCTTTTTCCTGTTTACGGCAGAAAAACAGTCAAAATATTCACAGAGAGAATTTAAAACCTTAGGCTGGAAACAGGTTTGCACTTGGTTCAATGATAAAGAGCCTCTTTCCTTTTTTTTTCCTCCCCCAAAAAAGGAAGCAACTTTACCAAAATACCATTTCCATCCCAAAGCAGCATCGTTTTCACCACCAAAGAGCACTGATCCCGCTGCAAACAGTCCTCAAATATCCAAATCCATCTTACCACATGTCAAACTTTGCATCAACCAGGTGGAAAAACAGTGAATTCTCCCTTTTATCCTGTTTCTCAATTCCTGGCCAGCAAATCAACACGGAATTCCCAAGGCCAGTGAGGTTAAAGGGAAGTCCTCCTGATTTTCCGTCGACTGAATTTGCAGTGAATGAATCCCATCTCATTTGAGGCTGGAACTTTCTGCCATTCCCAGAGTGTGTTGTCGACTTCCAGCTGCAAAGCCTCTGGTGCAGCCTTTCCAGTTGCTCTGCTTGGATGTGGAGCATCCTGGAGGATTTATTATCCATGGATTTCATCCCAGACACTCCACCATTAAGGATGGTGGAACACATCAACCTGGCCACATCCAGCCTCGTTATTGGGGTACCTGCTATTGGGGTCCCCTGCTATTGGGGTTCCCTGCTCCCTCCTTGCTCTGTTTCACATGGATATGGACACAAGGCTCCAGCATTCCCACCGGTGATCCCTTTGCTCCAGCCGGGAAATGTCACTTCTGAGTCACGAACCCACCAAACAGCAGCCCCCTGTCAAAAGGAATTCCAGGCACTGGAGAGAAGCTCCCGGGGAGAGAATCCCAGACATCTCAAACACCAACCAGCGCTCTCAGCTCCATCCGGAATCCAGATCCCTGAAAATAACACTGCAGTTTAATGGGATTGGACTCCACACTGTGGGGCACTGAAGTGATTTTTGGGGGCTCTGAACCCCAGGCTTGCCCAGATCAGCTCTGCCCTGGGAACACGATGCCCTGCAGACACAGACACCATTCCCAGGGGATCCTCCTGCCTGCTCCACCCCGGTTTGGCTCCTTCCCGGGGGATCCTCCTGCCTGCTCCACCCTGGTTTGGCACCTGGAGCCGGGAGGATGCAGCTCTCCAGGGACACACATTTCATTTCCGTCACAGGCTGCACTCCCACAGTCCTGCCAGGGGTTCATCCCCAGGAACAAGGGGTGGGATGCTCAAATTCCCATTCTCAAACATTAGGTTTGTCCCCCTCGATCTGCACCCCCAGCCTGGGGTTCTCTGAGCTCCAGACAAGAATTTAATGGGATTTGATTCCACATTATTCCAGGTTGGAATAATTTCTGTGAGCTCTGAAGCCCAGGCTTGCCTAAATTAGCTCTGCCTTTGGAAAATGATGCCCCACAGACACAAGCACCATTCCCGGGGGATCATCCTGCCTGTTCCACCCAATTTTGTTATCCGGAGCCGGGAGCTCTCCCAGCACGGCAGGAGCTCTCCAGCAAAACTCACCCACTTCATTTTCACCCCAGGATCCAATCCCACCCTCCTGCCAGGGGTTTGTCCCCAGGAAGAGGGGGGTGGGTGCTCAAATTCCCACTCCCCATGTCACCTCTCTCCCCCTCCACGTGCAGCCCCCCCGGGGCTCTCCGGGCTCGGCCGAGGGGAGGGTTCAGCCGCACCGACCCTGGTGTGCCACGGGGAGACCTCCCGGGTGGCTCCACAGCTGCTCTCCCGCTTTTCTTTGCATCCCAATAAACAGAGACGAAGCCATAACCACCATTTGCACACAGAAAAGCATCTGCAACAAGCCAAGCATCCCAATTTTTTTATTTCTGCATGATGGGCCTATTTGGAGCTTTTTGTTTGTAATTAAAATGCAGCCGTTACAAGGGGTTCATTTCCAGCTAATTGTTTTTTTCTTTGGAGGGGGTTGTTTTCCTCCCTTCCTCGTTTGGGGTGATAAACGAGGGCTGAAATAGCGGGTCGGGATGGCTGGGAAAAGCAGCCATACTAAAACCAGCCCTTTGTAAAAGGGAACCATGTCTGGATGATGCACGGTTGTACTTTCTGACTTTCTCCTATTTTTTTCCCTCCTTTCCCAAGTCTGTAAACACGAGCTCGTTAGGGCAGGGTGGCTCATTAGCAGGGACCTGTCTGCCTTGATGTTTCCATCAGGAACACGAGGGCACTGGGATGTTGCAGCCAGTCTATCATCACCCGGAGCTGCAAATACCTTAATCCGCATCAGGCAAGAGAAGGAACTCTCTGGAGCGTTGGCTTTAAAGATAATAAACAGCAATAATGTGCAAACAGCTGCCTGACAGCCCTTCTCCCTGGGAGCTCAGGTGTTTCCAACCAGCCCAAGTCCTCCAACACAGCAGCCTTCTAGTTCCTTATGGAGCAGGGGATGTTTTCCACGTTCCCACCTTTTTCCCAGAGCATCCAGCTTGAAGAAAGGGTCAGTGAGCTAAAAACGTGACATGTTGCAGCATCCAGCTGCTGGCCAGGGTGAGTTGGGAGGGTGAGGGATGGCAGGAGGTGGGTGATTCCCAGCAGGATGGGCAGGCAGAGGCCTGCAGCAGCTTCCATAAACATGAACTTTGGGCATGGAGTGGAGTGAACACACACAGGGAAGGGAGATCCGAGATGAGTCAGAGGATCCAGGTGAATGGCAAAGAGCAATGAGCTCTGTTTGCTTCCAGCATCCTCATTAAGTCCCAGCACTTCGCTGGGATTCAGCAGGTAGGGAGCAGAGCCCAGACTGGGATCAGAGCCCAGACTGGGATCAGGAGAGCGGAGCCACAAGGTCACTGCCTTTTTTTGGTTAAATACATCACTTTAGGCCATTGCTGCAGACTCCTCATCCTGGTCCCAGCACTGACTGGATTAACTGAGGGTATAAATGCACAGGCTGATGGGATATTCCTTGGTTTTGTGGCTCCAGAACTAAGCAACTGGTATGGGGGGAAAAAAGGGACTTGACACATTCCTGGTCTGCTCCTGCCCCCCAAAAAAGCCCAGGCAAATTCAGGGCACCAAATTCCAAGGGAAAGGCTAGAAACAGCCAGTGAGAGGCAGGAGAGCAATGGGTACAAGGCTTGGAACCCTGAAAGATGGAGAGTCCCCCACTTGGTGCAGTAAATGGGATCTGGAAAACTCACCTCATCCCTTAGGACCTCACCTGCTGGGCTGGGGGAGCTGCCAGGACTTCCAAAAAGCTGGGAACACCTGGAATTGCCTGGCCTCTCCAATAAGATGGAGAGCAGTTAATTTTGGGTGGAATAGAGCTGGAGGAGGGGCCCCCAGAGCCAGCATCAGCATTCCCAGCCCTCTCCAAACACATCAGGCACTTCTGTCCCTTCAGTGGCAGCGCAAGTCCCCTCAGCTCTCCAGTCACTTTTGCTCTCAGCCTTTGTGCCCGTTTTGCTTTCTCAGCACCAGCCCTTCCGCTGGATTGTCCCTGTGTCTGCTCCAGGGAAGGTGCAAAGCTGCCTCCTGGGGCCTGTCAGCATCAAAACCCGAGGAGCGGAAGAAAAGCTGAGCTGGCTCCAGGTTAACCTGGAAAGTTCCACAGGGCAAGGACAGGGCTCCACAGCCCCATGGAAAAAGGGAAAACCACGTATGGAAAAGGGCTGAGTGGATGCTCAGAGGGTGTTGGGGTACCCAGGCACTGCTTCATCCCTCCCTCACCATCCTGGAGTGCCCGGAGCAGGGCCTTGGAGCAGGAACCAGCCTTGGAGCAGGAACCAGCCTTGGAGGGTCGTTATCTTTCCCTGCAGATGAGCTGCTGGAATCAGAGGGGGGAAATGAGAGAGATTTCCAAAGATTTTCATAGAACCACAGAATATCCTGAGCTGGAAGGGACCCCCAAGGATTGAGTCCAACCTCTGGCCCTGCCCAGGACACCCCCAAATCCCCCTCTGTCCCTCAGAGCATTGTCCAAACACTCCTGGAGCTCTGGCAGCCTTGGTGCTGTGCTCACTGCCCTGGGGAGCCTGGTCAGTGCCAATCACCCTCTGGGCGAAGAACCTTTTCCTGAGATCCCGCCTGAACCTCCCTGGCACAGCTTCATATTCCACAGCATCCAGGGAAGAGAGAAATTTCCATCTCCATCCTGACTAACATGGATCTCACCAGCTGGGGGAAGCTGGACATGGGCAAAACACCTCTGACACTTTCTCTCGCCACTGTGCAGTAACCCTGCCTCAACGTGAACGGCCAAATCTGGAGATATTTACCCATTTCCTGTGCCAAAACATGGCCTTCGGGGCTTCACTTCACCAAAAAGAAGGAAAACTCCTGTGCTGCTGCCAACCCTCACCCACGGCTCCAGAGCGAGTTGGACGCCGTGGTAGGAGGGTGGTTGCTCCAAACCACCCCCAGGCCTTTGTCCAGGTGCTGTGGGAAGGGCCCGGACCGCTCCTAAAAATCCCTCCCTTGGGGAACCCCCGGCGGGGCCGGGAGGGGATGGAGCCGCAGATCCCGGCTCTACTTTCCCGGCAGATGAACAAACCCTGGAGCCGCATCTTCCCGGGGGCGGCCCCCCCGCCCCAACCCGTCATCTGCCGCAGCCTCCTGCTCCCCGCACACTCCACTGATTAATTACTAATTAGCGACTGGTTCGTGTCACTCCCCTGCCCTCGGCGGCGCGGGTGTGAAGGTCTGGCGTGCCCGGCCCATCTGTTCAGGCGCTGAACTCGGCGTTGCCTCTTCCCAGGTCCCGGTTCTGCGGGGGAGGGAACCAAAAGGCCGCCTTTGTGCTCCACGCCCCGCGGGGGGACAGGTGGGACACGGCTCTCTCCCCTCCTCTGGATGTTCCAGCGCTGGAGATTTGTATCCTTTGAAGCTTTGCTGGGGCTTGGCATCCCTCTCACCCACCTGTACAGCGCTGCTTCTGCTATTAATTACCGTTAATTAATTTTCTTTGCCCATCATTGAATTATTTAATCGTGGGGCTAAAGGGATGTGGGAGCTCCCCCTGGAAAGCTGATAGTCCTCGTCCTAACCATCCCAGAGGTCCTGGTGTGGTTCCCAGGGCCTTCCCCGTGCTCTGCGCTGCCGAGGTTGGTCCCAGCGATGCTCTGAGTGACGCTGGTGCAGAGCGGTGGGTGCTCTGTGATCTCCCTTCTCCTGGTGCCCTGCCCAGGCATTCCCTGCCCGCTCCTCTCCCAATCCTTGGGCTCTGCTGACCCCTCCTGGGCTGCACAAGCAGCCGCCTCGTCTTCCTTCCCACTATTAGAGGCTGGAGAATGAGTTCCGACCTCTTCCCAAAAGTGCTTCCCCTCTCTCCAGGGGGCATCCAGGGGCTGCCTTCGGGCCAAGGCATCCGGTGCTGCTCAGCTTCCCTGCTCCTTCCCTGCCGGCTGCATCCCAGGGACGGCTGCAGAGCCCGTGGCCCACCAAAAGACATCAGGAAGTCAACGGGACAGGCTGGGTTTTTTTAGCTCCCCCTTCCCAAAGCAAGAACAGAAGGAAGAACAGGAGCACGGCGCCCACTGCTCACAGCCCCGGATCCCATCCCGCAGGAACACCGGGGGATCCTCCAATCCAGGGGAACTGGGGGCTCTGCGGGGTGAAGCCGCCATGCCACGAGGATGAGAAGTTCCCAGGGTCATACACAGACCTTCCACCTCCTGAGAGCCACCCCCGCCGCCTCCCCCGGCTCCATCCCCACCCTATGGGGGAAAAGGAACCCAAGCGAGAGGAGCAGCCGCTGGACCTGCCAGGGAAACCCTTAGGAGTGGGTCCTGCACTTCAGGGATCAGAGGCAGAAGGAGTCTAAATCCATACCTGCAGCCTTCCTGTACTTCCCAGGGAGCTGCTGCTGGCAGAGGTGGTTTAGGGTGAGCTGGATTCCCAGCAGAGATTCCTGGATGGAAAAGCGCCCGAGGGCAGACAGACCCACGTGTGGCACTGAGAGGGCCAGGTTGCTCCCCAGGGGCACCACAACCCCCTCTCAACCTTAGAGTCCC
Organism: Corapipo altera; assembly: GCF_003945725.1. NCBI lineage: Eukaryota > Metazoa > Chordata > Aves > Passeriformes > Pipridae > Corapipo > Corapipo altera. The sequence goes on from NW_020885025.1 coordinate 202,751, forward strand.
CAAAACGTGTCTGCTTTACTTCTCTCCCCCCAGCCCTGGTGCTCCAGGAGCTCTGCACTGCCCTTGTGTCCCTCTCCCGCAGCCACACTGGGGATGACAAAGCACTCCAGCCATGCAGACCTTCTTCCCTGCCATGCCCAGCATCCCTTCATCCCTGCCATGCTCAGCATCCCATTCCCTGCTCCAGGCACTCCCAGTTCAGGTCCAGACCCTCAGAAGTGACTCTCAGTTGCTGTTGATTCACATTTGACCAAAGTCACAGTCATGGAGCCACAGAACGCTTGGAGTTGGAAGGGACCCACAAGGATCATCGAGTGGCTTTAAGCCAACACCTGCATTCCCAATCCCTGGAGGTGCATAAAAGGACAAAAAACTGGAGAGAAACGTGGTGCTTTAAGGGCTGTAAAAGGAGCAGCCACCTGTCAGCTCGGGGTGCAATAAACTGGTGCAGCAGTGGGGATTTATGGGCAATGAAAAGCTCCGAGCACTGATCGGAGGCATCTTCAGCAGTTTATAAACACATAAAGCTGCAGCATTCCCTGCCACACACCACCACCTGCCCCCATGGAAAACAAATGTACCTTCAGCGGGAAATGGAAATTCAGTTGTTCTTGCTGGTCCTGGAAAGAAGCTCAAAGCCTGAGCAGGCCTGTGTTCCCAAGGATGTGGGGCTGGGCAGAGATCAGCCAAGCCTGGGGAGCACTCTCAGGGAAACCTTTTGGAATTAATTTCTCTTGGGAGGAAAAATGAAGGCACAGGTCTACTTTGCAGAGGGAAGCAGGTCCCAGCTGTGTCTCCCTGCACACAGGAGGGCACCCAGAATAACACAGGTCCTATAGAAAAAATTACCAAGGTCAAGGAGTCTTTTAACCAAACTCCAGGTATTTTCGTGCCACTCAGCCCTGGAAATTTTGGATCCAAAGTCAAGGTTGGAAGATCTGGGCTGATGTTCTTTTCCTCTCTTGGGGGAACTACACTTGATAAACAGGGTGTATAAGTGGCTAAAGCCACCTAGGACAGTCAGGAGGTCTCCTGGAGATGGTCAAGACCCTAAAGCAGAGCTGGGAGCCCCCCGACCTGCATCTTGTCCCAGATGCAATTTTGAGATTTAAATGGAGAATATTCCCTGAGACAGAAAAAAACAGTGAAAGGAAGAAAGAAGAAACAATCAGGCAGCCCACGAATGAGCAGGAAGAGGTTTTGAACTTGCTGAGACCACTGCCCAAGTCGGGGGCCATCTCCCACATCACTGGTGACACAAAGCCTGCAGGACGGCAGCAAACTGCCTTTTCTGTTCGTGGCTGTGACAAAGCAGCATCACAGGCAGGTTTCTCCCCGCCCAGGTGAGCGTTTGAGCAGAGAAGTCAAAACCCTGCTTTGCTCCAGCTCTGCCAAGCGAAGATGCTAAAAACGCACCAGCCCTGAGCTAAACGTCACAGCGATGAGCTGGGTGCGCTCAGAGACGGGGCTGGGGGGGAAGAGACGTCCAGACATCAACCGTGGCTCAGGATCTCCCCAGAGTTCCCCGTTCCGAGCATCGCTCCGGTGCAGCCCCGCTGCCGACAGCGTGTTCTTGCCATCTAGTGGCTCCTCGCCTGAGTGCAAACACTAAAAATAGGGACTTTCCCCCCCACCTTTCCCTCCACTATTCCCATCTCTGAGCAGCACGAGACCAGAGGACACGTTGCAATTATTTTTGCACTTCCATCCATATTTTCTCCTACTTTATCTGCAGCTTGGATCTTCCAGAAGTACTTCTTTCTGCCTTACTGCAGTTAGTGCTTTTCTGTGATTTATAATCTTTGCAAAGATGAAGATAAGATTTATAATCTCATAAATCACGGCAAAGGATTGAATGTTTCTGCAGGAAAAACTTGAAAGTACAAAACGACCCCCTCGAGGCTCAGGCTGGGCCATAAAATTGCCAGAAATCTCAGGGCCACAGTAATTTGTGTCCCCCCACGGCTCCCCAGGCCCTGGCACAGCGAGACCCTCATTCTCCCTGGGCCGTGGAGAAGGACACTCGTTTCTGCCCATTATTCACCACATATTCCAGGGCAAGGGCAGGGAACAGCTGTGAAAACCCATCGTTTCAGAGGATTTGGGCCCATTTACACTCTGCCCCTCGGCTCTGGAGGGCCGAGGCTGATTCAGGGGACCACAAGCCCCCATGAACAGCACGTTCTGTGATTTCATCCCTCCCAAGAGCTCTGATCAGCCCAGAAGTTGTCAGAACAAGCCCTTCCTGGCATTCCAATCAGCCTTTTCACAGGCAATAGCTCTGCCTTAGTCTGCCATCGTGTAGATTGTATTGAAAATCACTATTTGACAAGGCTCAGTGCTCACTCAGTGCCATATTCTTCCTATCAACCCACTCAAAAGCACGTTTAGGAACAAGATAACACTTGCTGCTCTGAAGTGAGCGTGCAGGAATACTCCTCCTCTCCACCCCGCTGCTGTTTGCTCTTAATATTCTCATTTTCAAGCAGCCAGAATACAGTTAACCCCATGTGCTCATCATCCAAAGGTGTTGGGGGGGAGGGGGAGGGAAATCAGGCACAGTTTTGCTGCAGACATTCTCTAGAAGAGAAATTTTAATCAGCTCAAAATCAAATTAAACCCAAGAAGTTTAGAGGAAAATGCAGCTCAGCAAATTGATGAGGCACAACCACACAGGTGAGAATCAAAGGGCACCTCTGCAGCTTGAAAGGAGGGATGGGATTCCCTGGGATAGTCAGAAGGGTGGGAGAACTCCTGTAACCTCCTGGGGAAGGCAAGAGGGGTAAAAACTTCCAACCAGTTTTGCCTGGGAATTTTAAAACCCCATCTCTCCCCACACCCTTTCCCTTCTTAACAGCCAGGGCTGGGAATGGGCCCAAGTGTGCTGGGAACCTCCAGTGGGAACCAAGCCTTGAAGCCACCTCTGGCAGAGCAGCAGGGCAGGGAGGTGGCATTTGGTGGCATTTCCCTGTCCCCAGTGCAGGAGGAGAGAGAAGCAGAAGGTTCTCCATGGCAGCCTAGAGAAGACACCTCAGCCCAGGATCACCCCTGGGCCAGGGCCAGGCAGACACAAGCCCAGGGAAGATCCATTTTCCATGCTGGGAGAACTGCTCTGCTCCAGCAATCCCTGAGAGGACCAGGAGAGAGAATTTCCTGCAATCCCCTTTTGCACTCCCTTAAGTGTGTGTGCAACAGGCTTTGGGCTTTCGTCTGAAATTAGAGGTGAAGAAGGATCTTCAGAGCTGGATCTGGACACCCTGACCTCTGAACCCTCATCCTCAGGACAGCTTAAACCAAAATCCATCTTTGTTACCATCCCAAAGCTTTTAAGACACAAATTTCTCTTCCTGAGGATTATGGAGACCCGTCTGGACATCCAGAAGGGCTTGGGGCCAACAGCTCCTACTGAACACCCCCTTCCAGGTGAGGGGGCAGATGTGGAGAACCACAGCTGGACACAGTCCAGCACTGTGGGTGTCCAGGGTGTGTTCCGGGAGGATCCAAAACATCCATTTATAGGCTTCTAACGCTGGCACCTGAGAGAGCTCCCAGAACTTCCCAGGGGGAGCTGAACATCCCCAGGGGTGCCTTCAGTGGGGGATTGTTGGAAGAGATGAAAAAACATGTTAGAAGCTGGGAAAGTGCTGCTGGAAGGATCAGATTTAACTAAGCTCCACATTCCAAAGGTGAGGAAGTTTCATCCATATGGAAACCAGCAGCTGTGTTGCCTCCCCATTCCTGTCTGCCAGGGGTAACTCACCTGAAGCACATCCTATCCAGCTTATTGAGCTCTTCCCAAGTTATCCACCATGTCTTTACCGAGATTTTCCCTCCAAGAACGGAGCTCCCCAGTGCTTACCCAGGAGCAGAGCACAAAAACACCAGGATTTAAAGGCCTGTAGGAATTGATACATTTCCCTCACCTTTTTCCCTACAAAATAAAGCAACTCTGCCCCTGCCCAAAGGAAAGCATCTCCTCCATGAGGAATGGAAAAGGAATCCCACAGTGTTCAGTTTGGGGGTCCTTGGGACAAGGAGGACCCGGAGGGGCTGGAGCGTGTGCAGGGAAGGGAACGGAGCTGGGAAGGGGCTGGAGCAGCAGGAGGGGCTGAGGGAGCTGGGGGGGCTCAGCCTGGAGAAAAGGAGGCTCAGGGGGGACCTCAGGGGGGGTCGGGCTCTGCTCCCAGGGAACAAGGGACAGGAGGAGAGGGAACGGCCTCCAGCTGTGCCAGGGGAGGCTCAGGTTGGACAGGAGGAGGAATTTCTCCCTGGAAAGGGTGGTCAGGCCTTGGCAGGGGCTGCCCATGGAGGAGGTGGAGTCCCCACCCCTGGGGGTTTTCCAAAATGTGTGGATGTGGCACCTGGGGCCATGGTTTAGTGGTGACTGTGGTGGTGGTGCTGGTTGATGGTTGGACTTGATGATCTTAAAGGTCTTTCCCAACCTTAATGGTTGGATGATTCCGTGACTGTGACACCCCGTACTCTGAGCACCACCAGAGAGGATTTTCCTGGTGGAAAAGCCCTTCCTGCCCAGATGGCACAGCTGGCAGCTCCTTCCCTGGGCATTCAACCCCAGCTGAAAGTGGGATTCAAACAAGCAGCACACCGCTGAGCTCAGAAGCTGAAAGGCCAGGGGGTTGTTGAGGAGCTGCTTCGGGTTGTACCTGGGTGGCAGCAGAGCAAATCCAAAGAAATCTGGCACCTTCAGCCTGGGGCATAAATCTACCGGTTCTAGTTCGCGTATTTGATTGTGCTGCTTCACAGGCCTTTGCAAGCACAGCTCTGATTTACAGCCCCCAAGACTCAGTTCCTTGTCTTCCCTGGAACCACTGATCTCCCCCAGCTTGGTGTGGAACAACACACGGGGATAAAGAGCCTCATGCAGGGATCCAGGAGCTGGGGGAACCTCCTGCTCTCCAGCTGAACAGGAGGCAGAAAGACTTATTTTTTTCCTTTTTTGCCTTTTTTAGGGGGGGAGATCATCTTATTACCTGGATATGAACCGTAAGGAAAGTGAGCAGTGCGTAGATATGAACACTGAGCACAGCAAAGTGATTTGGCATCAGAAAAAGGAGAGAAAGTTGTAATGTGATGAAATAAATCTTTCCAAGTATTTGGGTGGACTCAAGCTGGACTGAGGAGACACAGAGCTGCCCACAGTGGGAGTGAAAAGCAGAGATTCCAGCACCCATGGGAAAAATAATGTCATAAATAATAAAATCAGGCTTCCTGCAGCCACACTTAGAGGCATATTTGAATTTTAGGGATTTATCCCAGCTCTCCGTGCCCAGTGTTTTCCCTCCAAGGGAAGGGCACTCACAAGGCTTCACCCCATCTCTTTGCACCCCAAATTCCTACAAGAAGCCTTTGTAATCCCTCTGCACATAACAAATAACCCACCTCAGCCTCGAGCACAGGCCGCCGTGTCCGTGTTTTTCCTCCTCCACTATTTTGTCCAAAGACCTCAAGGCTTCCTGATTTATCTCACCCATTTGAGGCTTCCCCCCAGTCCTGCTGAGCCCAGTTGATCCCAGGTCAGTCCAGAGGGCTCCCTGCACAAGGGCTCCCTGTGCAATCCCAGCTTTGATGGCTCTGCCCTCCTTCCCTCGTGTGGCAGAGCGGCCGCCTGACCGAGGCACCACAATGTGCAGTCTGTGCAGAGCTCAGCCCGGGGCACAGGGATGGCTGCAGGGAGAGGAGAGCAAGAGCAAAGGCATTATAAATATCTCCAGTTTGCTAATTATCCCTCTTCCTCGCCCTTATGTATGGCCAAGCTCCATTTATCCAGGGCAGACCCCAGATATCCAAGGAAAAACCTGGGTCAGGGCAACTTTTTATAGCCTTGAGTGATGAGAGGGGGGACAACCTTTTCCTGTGGAGCCGTTTCTCCTCATCACATGGTGTCCCCTCATCACATGGTGTCCCCTCGTGAGCTATATCCAGTCACTGACAGGAATTTTTACCCCCAGCTGTCCCATCCAAGTCTGTCCTGCTAAAAAAGCAGCACCACAAGACTTTGTTCAGAATCTCCAACTGCTGAAACCCTCACGTAGCAACAAGTTCAGGGCAAGAGCCTCAAGCTGTGTCAGGGGAGGTTTAGGTTGGACATTAGGGAGAATTCCTTCTTGGGAAGGGTGGTCAGGAGCTGGAACAGGCTGCCCAGGGCAGTGCAGGAGTCTCCATCTCTGGAAGTGTTCAAAGCGCGTGGATGTGGCACTTGGGGACGGGGTTCAGTGGTGAGCATGGAGGGTTAATAGTTGGGTTTAAGGATCTTCAAGGTCTTTTCCAGCCTTAACTATTCCATATTCTGTGATTCCAAGTATGTCTGTAAAGAGCAGGTCCTATACCATCAGTGGGACTGTCTCCATATAAGTATCTACATGACAGGCTTTGGATGTTGGTTTGTGTTTGTCCCTGGCTGGTGAGGAAGTGCCTGAGCCCAACTCAGAGCTGTCTCACCACTGCAGTGGGTTTCAGACAGGTTCTTTGCCCCAGTCCTGCAGATACCTCTCCAGGCTCCCAAGAGCTTCTCCCTTAGAGCTCAGCACATGTGCTCAGTTCCTGAGTCATGGCTGAAAGACATTTGAGCCAGACAATGCCTGCAGTTGTTCTCCTTTCTGTGCCCGATGCCTTGAACACCACAGTGCAACCACAGCCCAGCTAAGAACATGGCTGCTGCTCCTGCTCTCCATGCCACTGGTGTTCCCAGGTGGGAGATGAACTCCCACACCACCTCAGAGACCTTTGGTGGCAGTTTCTGCTGCTGATTCCTCGACAGCATTTCGGGGGGTAACATCCCACCAGGGTGCTGACCCGTGCTGGGCTGGCTGTGGCAGTGGTGTGTGCTGGCCAAAAGTCCCCAGCCATGACCTGGAGCTGCTCCAGCCCCCCTGAGCCTGAAACAGAAACCAGTTCTGTTGATACCTGTTGTGTCCCACCCCCTTCCCCAGAGGCTGCACAGCAGGAGCCAGCACAGAGCCAAGGGCTGTTTGTTCAATAGACCACCTGCTAATTAGGGACAAACTTCTCAGAGGCTTCTGTGGTCCAGCAACGGATCAGAGGGAGGAGAAACCTCTGAATCAACTGATTTTACATCAACTGGTTTAACAGCCCTAGCCCAGCTCCAGCCAGGCTCCACCTCAGGTGTTTAGAACTGGTGTTTACTGTTCTCACTGGAGCACCTCCAGGCTGGTCAGGTCTCTGGCTCCATCAGCTTAATGAGCTTAATTGAGACCCCCAGGGCAGGACATTAAACCCTCTGTGCTTAAGACTGATGTCAACAGTTCAGGCTGGAGCCTGGTTTAGTGGTGATTAATCATAGAAGAGCTTCATAAACAACACCAAGCTGAGCAGCCTTGAGCTCCAGGAGAGGCACAGCCCCAGGACAGCTGCTCTGTGGGCCTTGGACTGGTGCTCACGTAGCTCTGGACGTGTCCCACCTGCCCAGAGCACGGAAAGGACAGCACTGAGGCTTCCTGGGGTGTCCTTCAGGAACCAAGGGAAGCAGAACACCAGGAACAGGAAGAGGGAATAAACATTTTTGTCACTTCCTTGCTCAAGCCACATACAACAGTTAAAGAACAATCTCTATTCAACCCAAAAGGAACTTGAATATTTGTTACTGAAGGTTTGTTTTTTTCAGTTGAAGACCCCCTGTGCCATCTGCACCAAACAGGAGATCCAAAAACTCTGCCCTCTTCTCCACACCCGACAGCCAAAGGTGCTTCTCAGAGCACAAATGCACATCTGGTTGCCTGCCAGGGGTTACAGAGGGGTGACACCTTCTTGGTCAACCCCACAACAGGAGGGACAGGCAAATACACCCCCCAGACACTCTGTGGGACTCCAGGTGGGGGATGTTCCTTCTGAGGTGCATCCACCCACCCACCAGCCCTTGCCACACCTCAATTTCAATTAAAATGGTCCCTAATTAGCTCAGGTTCCCAGTTTCTCATGTTCAGCCAGCCCTGAACTTCACTCCTCCTGGCCTGGATGAATACAATGGGGATTGCTCAGCAGAATTCCAGACTGGTTTGGGTTGGAAGGGACCTTAAAGCCCATCCCATCCCACCCCCTGCCATGGGCAGGGACACCTTCCAGAGCCCAGGTTGCTCCAAACCCCATCCAACCTGGCCTTGGACACTTCCAGGGATGGGGCAGCCACAGCTTCTCTGGGCAACCTGTGCCAGGGCCTGCCCACCCTCACAGGGAAGAATTCATTCCCAATATCCCATCTAAATCCACTCTGGAACACCAGCGCTGCTCCCTGCCTTCAAGTGACCCTAGATAAACAAACCATGATAAGTAGACCCCCAGAGCAGCTCTGCAGGGCTCATGGGCTGCTCCGGGGCCTCTCTGAGCCCGCAGATGGTGTGACCGCCTTGTCCTTCTGTCTGAGGCTTATTTTTCTCCCTCCTCCTTGTGTTTCCCAGCCTAATATCCATTCACACTCTCCAGCCCTGACACTAACATGACAGAGCAGGTGAGACATCTGTCTTCCAGATTTGCTGCTCTCCTCCCTCCCTCCTGACACAATCTTGGCTCGGCAGCGCTTCCAAAAAATCCTCTGCTGGAGAAACAAATGACTCTACCTGGGAGCGGGAGCTCGGGGGAGGAATGAAGGGCATTTCTCCCAGCAGCTGACAGCCAGCCCTGATAGACAGACAGACAGCCAGCCCAGGCCCTGACAGCCAGCCAGCCAGCCAGCCCAGGCCCTGACAGACAGACAGCCAGCCCAGGCCCCTGACAGACAGATAGACAGCTCTGACAGACAGACAGACAGACAGACAGCCCAGCCCCTGACAGACAGACAGACAGCCCAGGCCCTTGACAGACAGACAGGCCCTTGACAGACCCCAGCCCCGTTTTAGGGCCAGAGGTGCTGCAGGTCCAGCAGCAGTGGGTGTTGACAGGCGGGTGCTGAGGGGGCCGGGGCTGTGCCCTCACTGGGGTTTCACTGTCCCCGTTCTCTGGGGTTTCACTGTCCCCGTTCTCTG
>NW_020885025.1:211756-213464 GCF_003945725.1 Corapipo altera
GGTTTCACTGTCCCCGTTCTCTGGGGTTTCACTGTCCCCGTTCTCTGAGATTTCATTGTCCCTGTTCTCTGGGATTTCACTGTTCCTGTTCTCTGGGATTTCACTGTTCCTGTTCTCTGGGGTTTCATTGTCCCTGTTCTCTGCTGTGGTCACTCCAAGCAGGGCTGGCAGCTGCCTCCCCTCATCTCCCCCAGCTCCCAGCAGACAGTGATGGATGTCTGGGAGCGCTCCCCACATCCCATTTCACGCCGTAACCGAATCCACATGAACCTCCCGGTGACACCTCCCGAGCCCCGCCGGGCTCTGCTGCCTCCGTGTGTTCCTGACGGCGAGAACAGGAGGGGATGGACACAATTCCCCACATCCCTCCTGCTCCCAGCACCGACCTCTGCTGAGACCTGGCACAGTTCCGTTTCCTCCCGTGCTCTGTTACACCCCATGAGACTTTTGACTTTGTCTTTTAAACCACCAGCACTTCCAGAGATGCAGCTCAGGGGTTTGTTTTTTTTCTTGTTTAGGCCCACACACACCATGAACAGCAACAAACTGCTCAGTTGGGTGAAGAATGCCAACACCAACTCTTGCAATTAAAACCCTTGTGCATCTCATTAGCAGCAAACACCCCAAGACTGGCTATAAATATTCACAAGGAGCACAAAGCACTTTGCCAGCTTCCCTGTGGGATTTGAGCTCCAGTTGGGAACCCCCTGTTCCACAGCAGAAGCAGAACTGCCCCAGCAGCACCATGGTTCCCAATCCTCCATCCTGCAGAGATGCTTTGAGTGGGATGGAACGAGCAGCAGGAGCAGCACGGGGAGGGTTCCCAGCTCAGCAGATAAAGTCCTCACAGATGTTTTTCCCAGAAATACAGAGGGAGGTTCACAAAGCACCCACCCTGTGTGAAATCCCAGCTCTGGAGGTGTCCAGCTCCCCCGGGCCTCCCTGGTGCTTTGATGAATCAGAGCTTCCAGGGCTTTGTGTGTCCCAGGGATTTGGGGCCACCTGGGAGGAAGACACAGGATTCTCCAGGTCTCCTCCAAAGGCAGCAACACAGAATCCCAGAATATGCTGAGCTGGAAGGGCCCCACAGGGATCTTCAGTCCAACCCTCAGCCTTGCACAGGCCCATTCCCAGAGTCACCCCCTGTGCCCCAGAGGATCATCCAAACCCTCCTGGAGCTCTGGCAGCCTTGGTGCTGTGCCCACTGCCCTGGGGAGCCTGGGCAGTGCCCAGCTGCCCTCTGGGGGAAGAAGCTTTGCCTGAGATCCAACCTGACCCTGCCCTGACACAGCTCCAGCCATTCCCTGGGTGCTGTCCCTGGTCCCCCAGAGCAGAGCTCAGTCCCTGCTCCTCCTCTGCCCCTGCCCAGGCAGCTGGAATTGCAGTGAGGTCTCCCCTCAGTCTCCTCTGCTCCAGCTGAACACACCAAGTGCCCTCAGTGTCCTCACACACCTTCCCCCCAGGGCCCACACCTTGGGCAGGTTCCTCCATGGATGTGCCCAGGGAGATGAGTCCTGCATTCCCAACATGTGCCCCCAAGGCCTCTCTCTGTGACTGCTTCATGGGAAGTGGTGCAGATGCCAGGAAGGCATCTCCTGGCCCCTACCAAGGGAGCTCATCCCCAGTCTCTCCCAGTCCCTGCCCTGGGGCCACTGCCTCTCCCCCAGTCACTCCCATCCTGGATCACCCCAGTCACTCCCATCCTGGA
>NW_020885025.1:213474-215586 GCF_003945725.1 Corapipo altera
TCCCATCCTGGATCACCCCAGTCACTCCCATCCTGGATCACAGTCCCTGCTCCCCTGCTGGCAGAGGAGCTGCACTTTCTCTACCCAGGCTTTTCCACCACAGCCACCCCCTTCCAGCCCCTCAAACTGACCTGCTGGAGCCAGGCCGGAGGAGGCACCAAGAGGAGCAGAGGGATGGAGCAGCTCTGCTGGGAGGAAAGGATGAGAGAGCTGGGATTGTCCAGCCTGGAGAAGAGAAGCTTTGGGGTGACCTGATTGTGGTTCCTGAAGGGGCCGACAGGAAAGATGGAGAAGGAATGTTTACAAGGGCTTGGAGTGACAGGACAAGGGGAATGGCTTCCCCCAACCAGAGGGGAAAGATAGATGGGATATTGGGAAGGAATCCTTCCCTGGGAGGGTGGGCAGGCCCTGGCACAGGGTGCCCAGAGAAGCTGTGACTGCCCCTGGATCCCTGGAAGTGTCCAAGGCCAGGTTGGACAGGGCTTGGAGCAACCTGGGCTGGTGGAAGGTGTCCCTGCCCATGGCAGGGGTGGCACTGGATGGGCTTTAAGGTCCCTTCCCACCCAAACCATTCCATAATTCTAAGTTTTATTCCTCCTTTACCCACCCAGAGGATTTGCTACAAACTCTGAGGGGCTTTTCCCCTCCACCATTGATGTAATTCCTTCACTGCACTTGGGGCCACCCATCTCAAAAGCCAACAGAAACCCGGTGAAGGACACAGCTCCCAAACACACCAGGCCAAACATCTCAAATGCATCAAAACAGCTGAAATCTGGTATTTTGGAAAACAACAAGACAAGTTTCCTGTGCAGGGCGGCAGGGGTGGCAGCAGCAGCACTGTGCCAGAGTATTTATGGTTCTGGTGGTGCTGGTCTGCAACCCTGTACTCATGTTTTAGGGACCCATGATTTGGCTTTTGTTAAAAGATCAAGGAATGAAGGGTTTAAATCAATTTTCATCTCGTGACCATGGAGGAAATGTTTGAAGTCAGTCTTGGGAAGGGGGTCTGGGGTGGAACTGCAGCCTTTAACATCTCTCTCCAGTGTTAGGACACTCCTTAACAGGATTTGAACAGATGAAGTCATCACATGAATGCACAGTACCGACCTGGCAGGAGAAGAGACATCACCTGGAAAGAGCTTTGCCCTTGGAAACCAGTGCTGCTTGTTACTACTGCTTACATTTCACTCCAGACTACCCCCAGTGAAGTGTTCTCACGTGGACCAGCCTTCAGAGAGGAAAAATGCCCAAATTAGAGCTTTTACTCCACGCTCTCAGTGCTAAAAGGACATTTATTCCATTTCCATTCTTAACACTTCCCCACAATCAGGTGTTTCCTACTCTGCCACCAACACCAGGAGCTTCAGCCCAGATTTCACTCCTTTAATTAATTTTTTCATATACCTTAATACAGGAAAAGGCCTACCCTGATGACATCAATTCCCTTTTCCTATGTACTATAATCTCCCTCCAAAATAACTGGAAATTATTAGGGCACTTTTTTCTGCCTTGCCGTACTCTGAGAGCTCCTGGAGCCAGATGACCGTGCCCAGAACTTGTGTGATGAAGATGTAGGTATGACTTGTTTTCACAGCACCAGGATGGACTTCGAACCCGTTTTTAGTGTTTGGGAGTGTCTGCATAGGAAGGAAAGGAGAAGATCCCCATCACAAGGCAGCTTCCTTCCTGCTCCGACCCTGTTAAGAATGGTTCATGAAGAGTTGCTGTCTCCATAAAACCTTCTGGGTCTGATGTTTACTGCTCTGACTGTGGCATCAGGCAGTTCATTAACTCCAGAAGGGGCTGGAGAAATGAACCTGCATCTCCTCTGACCAAATCAGACCTTCTGGAGAGATGATCCTTTAGGGCCCTTCCAACCCAAAGCATTTTTTGATTCTATGATTTGCTTTCCTCAGCCTCAGCTCCCACCTATTGCTGATAGACCTTTGGATCTCCAGCAGTCTACACCACAGAGCTGCCTTCTGGCTTTGGGCATCTTATTTTGCACTTGCTTTAACAAACAAATCAATTCAAAGCTGTCCTAGTTAGAACAGCTGTGACCGATTCATCATTGGATGGGTGTAGCCCAAAAGTGTGTATTCTATAGCC
>NW_020885025.1:215596-317691 GCF_003945725.1 Corapipo altera
AGCTCTCCCACCAGCAGGTTTTTCCCCTCTCCCTTTGCTTTGGACTCGGGGGGGGGGCCAGGGAGCACCATTTTGTTTGTGCCCTGGGGTGCTGGGTTGTACATTTGGGCTTTGTGGGTTAGGGCCGGTTGCTTGTCCGTGTGGTCGTACTTATTGTATTATTTTATTAAATTGTTATTCTGATTTGTAATCTCTCTTTTGAGTTGGGTTGGTTTACCCTGCTGGTTAACTTTTAAACCAGCACAAAAGCCCAGTGTATTTGTGCAGGAACCTTTCAGTCCTCGGGTTTGGTGTCTCCTGCACGTTGATCCTTCATTGCAGCACTGTTGATCTCTGCTGGGCCAGAGGAGAGAGGTTCTCCAGCGCATTCCATCCTGGGAGCACGAGATACACACCCAGCCAGTCCCATACACACAGAGTCCAAAGGTAATCCAGCAACATTTCCCCTCTTGGCTTCTGGACTTGCCCGGACTCGGCGATCCCGCTCACTGCTGGAGGTCAACCACGCATCCGCAAAGGTCAACCCTTCACCTTGACCCAAACCTGACCCAGGGGAACCCAAGGGCAGGCAGGACGTGCTCCCAGCACCTCCACAGCTCTGGAGATGGAGAAAACACGACCTTGAAGTGTTAGAGAGGGTTGACAACTTGCCCAGGGCAGGGCGAGCCAAGAACCGAGAAACGCAATGAGACAACCCTGCTCCAGCTGAGCATCACCCTCAGCAGCCTGGCAGGGCCTGCAGCTCCCAGGCACTGCAGGGCTGTTCCCTCTGCTCCAGAGCTCTCAGCACAGAGGCATCAGATGGGTGAATACGGATTTTTTTGGACTCCAATGCCTTTGAGAAAAATCCGGTGCGCGGCTCTCACTGTTATTTCTGCTGTTCCGGTTGTGCAAACACAGCTTTGAACGTTTCAGCTGCCAAAGGAGGCACGAGCTCCCAAAACAACTTGACTGGGGTGGTTTAAGGAGGGGATTGGGATTAAAGATAATAAAAGCTTGGTCACACACCACACTTTGTGTCCTTCTGCATCCACAAAGGTCCTGAGCAAGAGCTGGGGCTGATTTTCCAAGTGACCCCCTGACAGAGCAGGGTCACAACCAACCTGCAGCACTTCAACCCTTCCCAGAGCTGCCTGTGCCAGGAGAAACAAAGCCAAGGGGGAAAAATAGGTGTGAGGATGCCCAGTTCTTCACTTTGCAGAGGGTGACATGTCCAGCAAGTCCTTCCCAGCCTCAGTTCCCTGCTGTGCTGGAGGTCCCTTGGACACTGGATGCTCAGACTCTGCTTGGAGCTCCTGCCAGAGGCCACAGCCACACTCAGCAACTGCAGAGCCCAATCCAGCCCTGGTGTCGAGGTTTCATTACCCACACAGCGTCTGGGAAGAGTTGAGGTCCCTCAGCTCCTGTCCAGGTCCCCCAAACAAGGCTGCTGAAAGGACTGAGGACTTCAGTGCCGTTTAAGCCATCAAAGCCAGGAGCTCTGTGCTCCAGGAAGGAGGCTCTGAAGCTCTGACATTGCCAGACCAGCACCCTCCAGGTCTGCAAGACAGCTGGCACTGCAGGGGAGTCTGGCAGATGTCACTCACACATCCAATATCAAACCCTTTGCCTGAGACCCCCCCTGTCAGGACTTTCACCAAACTCAGGGTCACTGAGAGCATTTCAGACATCCTCAAGAAGCTTCCCTCACCATCACATCCTGCAATCAAATGCTCTGGGAGAATCATGGAATCGTTTGGGTTGGAAGGGACCTTGAAGACCAACTCCCTCCACCCCCTGCAGGTGTTGCTGTTTCCAAACACTTCTTCAGGCTTGAGAGAGCCTGAGAAGGATCTCATGGACTTCATCCATGGTTGACATCTCAGGACCAGACTCCACTCAGTCAAGAGCATCTTCACTGTGCTGTGGTGGAGGAGCATCACGAGCACCCAGAACTCGTGTCCAGGCTTGGCTGCACACAAACCACTGAGCTCCATGGACTCCAGGTGGATTGAGAGGGTTTATCTTATGGATTTCTCCTATGGACTTGGCAGCTGCAGAGTTTACACCCACAGAAACCCCTCCACCACTCTCCAGTTCCACATCCTGGATGGTCCATCAGGAACGATCATGGAATCATCACAGAATGGTTTGTGTTGGAAGGGACCTGAAAGATCATCTTGTTCCAGCCCCTGCCATGGGCAGGGACACCTTCCACTAGCCCAGGTTTCTTCAAGCCCCATCCAAGATGGCCTTGGACACTTCCAGGGATGGGACAGCCACAGCTTCTCTGGGCACCCTGTACCAGGGCCTCCCTCTGAGAGTCACAAACATTCCCTCCTAAACCAAAACAAACTTCCAGGAGCTTTTGATTTGCCAACAAAGTCCTGGCTGCAGGGAAAGCACACCTTGTACTTCAAAAGAATTCCATTGGAGGGGGAAAAGAAAGAAGTTTAAAGTCAGTGGGGTCAAACCAGGAATCCCAGCAGACACTTCACCAACTGCAGGGTCTGCAGGGAACTGGTGACCTTGACCCCAAGCCAAGTCCTGTGTCACTTGTCCCAGCCAAGGGCTGCCAAGGGCTGAGAAAGGGGTGAATGCTCTGCCCTTGTCTGCCCTGCACTGCCCTGACACGGAGCAGGAACAGGCTGAGCTCTGCCCATCCCACACAGGAGCCTGTTCCTCCAGCCCAGGATCCAAGTGCTTCCCTCTGAGCCAGCAGCACTTTGCAGGGACACGTTTTAAAAGCCTTTTCCAGAGAGCCCCCTTTCTCTTCCTTTCCTGAGGGTATTGAAAAATCATTATCAACAGGGGGGGAAAAAGAAATTCCTCTTTTCATTCTCTAAAATTAACATGGGCTCCTCTGAACACTCATTGTGCTGGTTGGATTTTTCACACCCCCTGGAGTCTCTTGGTGACAAGGGGAGGCACAGCACCAGTTATGACCCAACTTTGTGGCTCATTAAGGAGCTTGTCAAAGAACAGCTTCTCTCCCTGGAGGAGCCCAGGGCAGAAAATGAGGGACTTCCCATGGCACGTGAGCCCAGCAGCTCATCCGGCTCTCCAGGCTGAGGGAAGGGGGAGCAGCCCCTACCATGGCACCCCAGAGCCCTACAGGTGGTTTGGGAAGGTTCTGAGAGAGGCATCAAGACCAGGGAAGGTCCTGGTGTTCCCATTCCCTGTCCTGTACCACCTGATTTAAGTTGTTGCGTTAAACTGTGAAGCAAAATAAAAAGAACTGAGGGTTTTCTTCTGTCAAATTCAATATGTAATTTAGCAAAATACATGATCACCTGCTTTTAAAGGACATCCAGGAGTCAACATGAGCTCCAGCACCCAAAAAAATGCCATGGGACAGGAATGGACCCAAACCAAATCCCTAAAATCCATGGGAGAGGAAGAGAAATGTGTCACCAGGTTATTCACACATCTTTATTACAATGTCCCAACTGAAAAGCAGCTGAATCCCAGTTCCATGGATAGTCAGCCTGAATTCCTTTTCCCCCAAACCCATCTAGGGTCAGCTGACCCCGTTGCCACCCCAAACAGTCTGTTAAATACATGGAAAGGTTCCCAAACTGCAAATGGAGGAGGCTGACAAGCTAGGGGCAGAAGGAAAAGCTCAAGCAGACTGGACAGAAGGAAGTCTTCAAATCACACCAAACTTTCAGGAAAAAAAAAGTATAAAATATCAGCTTATTTTTTTTACCCATCTCTTTTTTTTACCCATCTCTTTTTTCACCCTCTCTTTTTTTTAACCCTCTCTTTTTTTCTCCCCCAAGTTTTCCAGACTTTAGGGATCACCTGGAGCAAAAAGAACAAGAGTAAGCCTTGAAGGAGCTGGTTCATATGGGACCCTCAGCTCTAAACCCAATTCACACCCGTCAAACCTGCTCCAAAGATGCCAAGAACTCAGTTCATCCCAGTTTCTCCCAGATATCTTCTCGTTCACCGCCGCAGACCCCTCGCAGCCGGGAAGGCAGAGCCACAGACCGGAGCTCCGGTGGTGGGGCCAGGACGGCCCCAGGTCCTGCCCGGGAGGAGGAGGATGGCTGGGAGGCAAAGTGATGGAGGGATGAAGGAGGAAAGCAGGACGTCGCTTCCCGAACCTTCCCGGCCGAAGCCACGGGGTGGCAGCAGGAATCTGCTGATGGAGACACGGAGCCGGGAGGAGCAGCCTCGCGATGCTCCCACTCCACTCCTTCCCAAAGAACCCCGCGGACACGAGGAACCGAGGAGCAGATCGACTCCAGGGGCCTCTCCACCCTCACAAGGAATAATTTCTTCTCAAGTTTCCCCTCTTTCAGTTTGAACTCATTCCCCTTGTCCTGTCACTACAGTTCCTGATGAACAGCCCCTCGCCAGCTTCCCTGCAGCCCCTTCAGACCCTGGAAGGTGCTGTGAGGCCTCCACACACCCTTTTCTTCTCCAGCTCAGCAGCCCCAGCTCTCCCATCCTGTCTCCACAGGGGATGTGCTCCAGTTCCCTCAGCAACTTCGTGGCCTCCTCCAGACTTGCTCCAGCAGTTCCATGTCCTTCTTCTGTTGGGGGGCACCAGAACTCTGCAAAGTATTCCAGGTGGGGTCTCAGGAGAGTGAGGTAGAGGGGCAGAATCCCCCACCCCCTACTGCCCACCCTGCTTTGGACACAGCCCAGGACACGGCTGAGGGAGGTGAGACGATGATGATCAAACATGCAGGGGCTGCAAACCTGCACTGAGGAGTTTGATGGGTGCCCTTGAAGGTGGTTGAGTTGGCACAAGAGGCAGTGGGTGGAAGGCACCACTAAATTCCATCCCAGGCCCCAGATGGCTTATCCCACTGCCCCTCTTCCCAGGGATATCAGGGGGATGGGATGCTCAGGAGCCCAAAGTCCAGCTCCAAGAGGGGAACTACCAGTCCTCCCCCCTCTCCCCAACACAGGTCCTGTCTGCCCACCCCGAGCCTGCTGCCCACCACGATGCCCTATCTGTGGCACAGGAGAGACCTTGAACCACCAACAGAAGGTTTTGGGAAGGAGAGATTTTTGTAACTGAGTTTAATCACCCCCCTGTCAGAAACACCTGGGATTTAACACCGGGAGCAAGTGTGGGGACAACGTGGGGCAAAGGCACTGAAGGCAGGAAAAACTCCCCTTCCCATTCCCAAGGCGACCCCCTGAGTTTTTTATTAGCAATTTATCTTCTATCCATGAATTCTCCATGAATCCATTCTAACCATGTCTTTTGGCTTTGCTGGCAACAACTGCCATGGGGGAAAGGGGCATCCCAGTAACTCCCAGGCTGGAATCAGCTCTATCCAGGGATATTTTTGGGATGACAATGTGATAAATGTACGTCCAGATTGTTATTTTTTTTGCTAGATGTTGTTCTTTGACCCACTAGGTCTTGTGCCATGCAGGAAACCATCTTTCCAGGGAGGTGGGGTCAGTTGAGCCTGTGCTTCAGGTGTTTTCCTGCACTGATTTCCAAGCCTGATCTTGGGAAGAGAAGTAGATGAAATGCTGGAACTAAGTCAGCTTCTGCCTGCAAAAGAGCCAAGACAACTGATAACAAAGCAATCCTACTTTCTAGGTATGAAAACTTGGAAAAAAATGTATTTACAGGGAGCAGCTGACTATCCTGGTCTGCCTCCGTGACCTTCTCCCAGCAGATCCCTTCTTCACGCCCTGCAGCCACAAAATACCCAACTGCTCTCAGCAGGCTCCCTCCACTGTTGGTTAAAACTGCTTTGAGCCAGCTTAAATCCTCTTGAGCTTCATAGGACACCCTGGAGGCACCACAGCTGAGCAGGGCTGGCAGCAGAACATGCTGGGCTGGTCCAGGAGGGCTCTGGGCACGTGTGTCCAGGAGAGGTCACCAGATCTCAGGAGTCCATCGTAGAAATGGAATGGTTTGGGTTGGAACGGACTTTAAAGACTATCCAGTCTCACTCTCTGCCATGGGCAGGGACACCTCTCACTATCCCAGGTTGCTCCAAGCCCCGTCCAACCTGGCCTTGGACACTTCCAGGATGAGGCAGCCACAGCTTCTCTGGGCACCCTGTGCCAGGGTTTCCCCACCCTCACAGGCAGGAATTCCTTCCCAATATCCAACCTAAATTCACACTCTTTCACCTTAAAGCCATTCCCCCTTGTCCTATCACTGCATGCCCTTGTGAAGAGCTTCAGATGAACAAGTTTTAGAAGGCTCAGCTCAAGGCTGTGCTGCGGTTTCAGCTCTGCCGGGCTTAACCCACAGCCAGGATAATGTAGGAAGGTGCTGGGGGCTTTCTGTGTTGGCACGGCCCAGAAAGGTCAGCCCAAAATCCCACTGGGCTGTGATGTGGTTTTGGGTCACAACTCCTTCCTCCCTTTCATCGAGGGGTCGTTACCAAGACCTGACCCTTCAGAGCCACCGAAGGTTCAAGTCTTTGTAGAGGGGAAAATAAAAGACCTTTGGGCAACCTGAGGCTTTCAACTCCCCAGGAGCAGAGCAGGACCAAGCACAAGGCTGATTTTCATTCTTTCCAGATCCCAAACCCCCCTCCTCCTGGAATTTCCACTCTTTGGAACTTGATTTCCCAGCACTTTGCAGTCGCTCTCATCGCTGCTCCGGCCGATGGGCGAGGGGCTCATCTCCTGTCTGGGCCTCTGCAGTCTGGGCTGATGGTTCTGCTGCTCCCCAGAAGAGCTGCAGTGATGACAGGGAATGGGACTATGGATTAGGATAAGGGAAAGGCTGGTTTTCTATGCTGAGCAGACTCTGTAGTTCCCCTCCTCTCCCTGGCCCTGCGCAGGTTATTTTCCATGCTGCTCCATCTCCTATCAATGGCAAACAGTCACCACGGTACAGCAAAAGACCCTTCTTTTACAGATACTGCATCATCCAAGGTAATATAACCATGGACTTCAAAAATTGTACAGGCAATGGCTTCAAAAAAATCCAAGCCCCCAAAAAAATGTGTCTCGACAACAGAGAGATTTTAGTTTTAATGGACAAAGAGGGAAAACAATCTGCAATTTTTCCATTCCAGGAGAATAAATCCTTTTGGAGGCTTGTTAATTTGTTTTTCCTAATGCTGAGAAGTCAGTTGTGAAAGTTAAATCTGTGTTTTCAGGGGAGGGGTGGCCCCCATCCCTGCTTTCCATTACTCCGGGCGTCCGTCCAACCCGAGGGACGGTGCTGGAGGCAGTGGGTTACTCTGGATTGGGGCCGAAATAACTCAGACCAAAATCTTCTCCTGTGTTTGTGTTGTGGGGACCTGATCCTGCACCTCTGCTGCCCAAGGAGTCAGATATTCCTGTCACCATCCCCTCTGGGACATGGGCACAACCCTTCTCCCAGTTGAAGGATGGACACATCTGTGGGTTCAATGGGGCCAGAACAGGCCACTCTTCAAATGGAGAATATTGAAAGCACAACAATTAAATTACCTACTTTCAAGAGTTTATCACTTATGCCAAATATTAAAGCAAAACAATTGATTATGAAGAGGAATTAAGAGGGAAGAAAAAAACCTCTACCCTCCTTTCGAATGAAAATTCAGGAAATTAGAATTGACACTTGGGAACAAAACCACCTCCTGATTTATTTGCTGGGTTTGCAGTGGATTTTTGCCCCTTATTTATGGTGCATTAGTGACTGGATTTTCTTTCATCTTAGGTCCCTGAGCTGGTCTCAACTACAAGAAATTATGTTTAAAATTCAGCACCAAATTAAAACAAGCCCCCCAAGCTGTGCACCAGGGGGGTCTTCTGAGCCAACACCAATACTTCGCTTCCTTAATGTCAAATATTATAGCATGTTCCCTCTTTTGCTGTTTCCAAACACTTCTTCAGGCTTGAGAGAGCCTGAGAAGGATCTCATGGACTTCATCCATGGTTGACATCTCAGGACCAGACTCCACTCAGTCAAGAACATCTTCACTGTGCTGTGGTGGAGAAGCATCACGAGCACCCAGAACTCGTGTCCAGGCTTGGCTGCACACAAACCACTGAGCTCCATGGACTCCAGGTGGATTGAGAGGGTTTATCCTATGGATTTCTCCTATGGACTTGGCAGCTGCAGAATTTACACCCCTCCACCACTCTCCAGTTCCACATCCTGGATGGTCCATTAGGAACGATCATGGAATCATCACAGAATGGTTTGGGACCTGAAAGATCATCTTGTTCCACCCCCTGCCATGGGCAGGGACTCCTCTCACTATCCCAGGTTGCTCCAAGCCCTGTCCAAGATGGCCTTGGACACTTCCAGGGATGGGGCAGCCACAGATGGAGAAAACTCCTCCAGGGAAAGCTCCTCTCCCCCAGAACTCAGCTGAGTTTTTGCTCACCTGAGATTCCCATTAGATCCCAGGGACAGCCCACTGCAATTTTAATATCTGGTTAATTATTCTCCTCCAGCCCAAGCAGCAGCGATTATTGCCTGAGATTAAGCCCTACGAGGATGAGCCGCGTGCAAATTTCTTTCTGTGTTTCTGTAGACTTATGTCCTCCAGACAAAAAAAATATGCATTTCTTAGGCCAGGATTTTTCCCCCCTCCTTTAATGTTTTGTCTCCCAGTGAATTGGTGTAATCACTATTATAGGATGAGGCAAAAATGGCTCAAAACCTGAGTTTTAAAAGGAAGACAAAACACCACTGAGCCTCACATTAGAAAAGCAAACAGCTTCATCACAAATTTAGGAAGGGCTTACAATAGCACTCAGAGAAAGCATCTTAGAGAAGCACAGGAAGAAAATAATCCCTCATCCAAGCATTCTGGGCAAGGATGGAGACAGAGACACAGTTTTCAGGCTCCACATGCACCGTGAATACAACCCAGCACAGCTCCAAAGTGGAGAGAGCTGCTCTTTCCATCCAATATCCCCCAAAATAATGGCTTTGCATTGCCCTAAACTGACACAGAATTAGCATTAAAGCCACAAACCCAGCCTAGCACTAACCCTGTATAAACCCAACCAGTATTGGAGCTTTTTTCCCCACTCCAGATCAAATACCTGGCAGCTCAGGTGTCACCTCCAAGGAACAGCCCCGCACTGCCAGGCGTGGTGGGGTGCAGGGTTCCCCTGGGCAGGGGGTGGGAGCCCTTCACTTAGCGGCTCATAAAACATTTTCCTCCCTATTGTGGCAGCCCCATCCCACCTCCTGACCTTTTTCCTCTTGGAGTATTTAGCAGCTACCTGGTGGGAATGAAAGAGGGGAACTGGAGGCTTGTGCCGTGGGGTTTAACCTTTTCTTCCTCTAGGGTTGTTTCTCTCTTGCGCAGCACTGGAAGCATCCAAAATTTAACCAGGCTTTCAGGAAGAGATGGAGAAGCTCATACACATCATACCAGGGAGATTGTAGGGATGCAACTCCTTGGAAACTTGGGAAGAGTCCTGGGAAGGTCTGCAAATCCCCCTTGTCCTACTGAGCTTGTGCACGAGACAGCAAAGACATCACAGAAATATTGCTCTGCTTTTCCTGACAGGTCCAATCCAAGTTAAATAAAAAGATCTATAGCAAAACTAAGAATTAAATCAGATATTTTAAGGATAAAGTCGAGTCCCTTAAAAAAACACGACTTTCTCTCCTCCCACTGCAATGGAGTTCTGCAAACCAGGCTCCTTAGTGGTAAATCACGTTTAACAAGGGCATTTGCACTGGTTTAAAACCAGCTTGTTTCAGCTCACACAGGGATTTTTTTTAGATTAATATAAAAATACATAGAGCTGAAATACATGGAATGTCCCCGGGGAACTCAGTCATTCCTACATCCCTGTGTTTATCTGCGTTGCCGATGCTCAGGAAGAGCCTCTCCCACACACCCAGAGCAGAGAGGAACCCTCCAACCCCCAGAGCCACCTGGAGAGACCTCATTTCACTCCCTCCCGCCTCACCCACCACCTCCCACCCGGTACTGCTGCAGCTGAGCTCCCTCCCAACACCCAGCCCAGGAACCCCTGTGAGGGGAGAGCACCAAACATCAGCTCAGCCACGGAAAACAACAAGGAAAATCCATTGCTTTTCAAGGAAACTCTTCTTTTAATTATTTAATAGAGTTGTTAGAGAAGTTCCCTCTTGAGTTCAGACACCAAGAAAAAAAAAAAAAACAACAGGAAAATTACAAATTTATCAGCTTTTAAATGAAAAATCAGCTCCAGGTGTGATCACATTTAATGCAGCCCAGGTTTGCTGTGGCCCCTCCTGCGGGATGGGATCCACAGGGGGCTCCAGCTCCATAAAAGTCCCCAGTTCCCCAAATTCCCTCTCCCGTGCCTGGCACCATCCTGGCCTACAGCCCTTGGAATGTGCTTTGCTCTGTGACATCCACTATTTAAGCAAAATGCCATTATTATGTTGGGCTTCTCTGAATAATCCTGGGGTTTGTTGACCAGATTTAAGGTGTGTTGTGGGATTTTTAAGTCTCAGTACTATCATTATAAAGAGGTCTTTACTTCTTTATAAGGTACCTTATTTCTCCCTTTTTTCCCTCTTATTCTTTATTGTTGTAGCAATGCATTTGTGCAGTTGCAGTTGGCCATAAAGCAATTCTGATTAAACGTGACTAGAACTAAAGGCCTGAGTTAAAATGAAAAAAGCAGCTTTATACTGAGGTGCCAAACAATTTTAAATGAAGAGGAACAATTTGAAATGAATGGCTTTTAAATAAAAAGGTTCTGAATCACAAGTCTGAATTGAGGTTAGAGCAGCAAGCCCGATATAATTTACATGTTTCTCCTCTTGAAGGCTGAGATGTGAGTTTTGTGTAATTGATGTTTCTCCATTTCTATCCATATTTTGGCCAATTGGGTTGTTCCTGCTGTGTTTTCATGCAGTGTGGGGTAAATATGTGCTGATTTTGGGGCACCATTCACCTTATGTGCCATAAATAATGTGAAAAAACACAGTACTGAGCTTCCTTCTTTATTCACTGAACTGTTATCTGTGTAGAAATTCCCCTTCTCTTGAGAAAAGCCGTTTTCCACGGGAAAGGGAGGGATCTGACCCAGCCAGGGAGCCTCGTGTGGTTTGTTGCCCCCAGTGTGGGCTGAGATGCTCTGCTGGCCCAGAGCCCTGGGGAGCAGGGCTGCTGCTCCCAAAACCGGGGGCGTTGGGGAAGTTTTCCCTGGAATAGCTTTTTTTATTCTTCCCTTCATCCCCTTCCTTGTGGAAGTCCCGGGTCCTGCTGCTGTCCCAGCTTTCCTACTTAACTGGGGCCAGGTCTGACCCAGTTTAACTCACCTGGTGAAGCAGGTAAACTGTGGTGCAGCTGCTCTCAGTAATTAACCTTTCTAATTACATTTAGGGGGAAGTTCCCCAGCTATGAGTGCAGGGTGGGGAAGGTTTCCTTCTGCCCATCCTTTCCCCTCTACAGTGAGGGTGAGGAGTGCCATGGCTTTGAAGTCAAGGCTTCTCGAGACACAGGTGAGCTGGAAACCAGAAGAGAGAAGGGGAAGAAACCTTTGCAAATGCCCTTTTTGATCTCCCTTAACAACTGCTATAGAGAATTAAATGGAATTCATTTCTGTGATGAAGGAATTAATGGCAATATGAGGAGTCAGGCTCAGGTAGGAGACTTGAATCCAAAGGAGGGAATAAAGCCTTGAAATTCAAATGAAAAAAATTATTATATAAGCATAAAGGGAAGCTATTTTACACCTGTAAGACTAAATGTATAAATATGAAGCAACTGCTCCCTCTGGGAAGGAGAGGATTGTGCTTCTAATTCACCCAGACAAATATGCAGCTTGGTTCCATCTGATTCCTCACACTTGAGCAAAGACCAACCCAGTCCCTTTGTGTTCTCCCTTTTCCATGCTCTCCACTTCTTCCAGGACTTCTCACTCCTGCACTGATGTCTCTGTGTCGGCTCTTTCCAGAGCCGAGCCCTTCCCAGCCCTGTGCTCCCGTTTTCCTGCCTCTCCAGGGGCTTTATCGAGCTGGGTGTCCTCCATGAAGGGCTGTTCCTGCAGTGGCTTCGGCTCCCAGAAAACCCCGGCAGTGTGGGAGCAGGGAGAGGAGCTGTTGGACAGAGGCCCCGGCTGTGGTGTCTCCCCTCCCCACTGTGAGTGATGTCTTTATGGGGCCGAGAAACGTCCCGGCCCTTAGTGCTGGAGTGGGACTAATGCGGGAGCAGGTGAGTTATGAGCCACATAACGAGGGATTTGGGGCATGTCCAGTGTGGAGGCAGCTTGAATTATTTCGGGGCAGGTGCTCTGCTTTTGTGAATCCATCTCGCCGTGCCTGGGGCTGGGTGTCTCAAGGAGAAAGGCACCCTAAAATCGGAATCCCCTTGCTCCCAGACTGTCCTACTTCCTCTTCATGAGGGTGCACATCTTCAATGTTTTCCCCCTGGGACCGGTTCTGTCCCTTCAGCACCTTCTGCTACAGCCTGTTGCCCTGAAATACATGATTTGCTGAGCTCCGGGAAGGTGCAAGTTTGGAAAATTCCCCTTTCCCCCAAAAAAAAGTGCCTCTCAGCGTGGTGGTTCTCCCTGCGTGGTCAGGTCCTGTTTCAGAGTGTTATTTCTGACACAGAACACTGAACAAACCAAGGGGAACTTGTTCTCTCTGTCCTGAAAAGCCACATGAAATGGGAAGCGGGAGTACAGGAATCCCGTTGTATGCAGGGAAAACCCAATTAGTCTGTGCACCCTGACAAAAGTCGAGCTGAGCCTTTTAGCAAGGAGCAGTTAATCTTCTTTAGAAAAACTTAGCAGGGACTACCAGTGGAATAGAAGTTTGGTGCAGTACTGTTGAATATCTCCAAAGCCACTTAGAGGTTCAAAGAATGAACAAGGCCACTGCCAGCCTTATTATTTTGATTTGTTTAATGAAAATACTTTGCTCATTCCATAGATGTTATGCTTTGATAAGGTAATTGTTGGAGGGCCCAGCTTACATCCTATTAATGCTGCACCCTGGGCAAATTAAGCCTGACCTAGTGGGGAGCAAAGCCCGGTGGGGCTGGTGACACTCTGCTTTTTGTTCCGTGTCCTGACGGGAAGTGGGGTTAGTTTTATCCTTTGGTTTGGGTTTTGCCTTTCCTGGGGGGAAAAAAAAACCCCACCGAATCCCTGTTAGATGCAGGAATTCCCAGTGTGGATAACGCAGCTCCTTGGAAAGCCGTAGGGTTGGGACTGAGACTGCAGGAGCATTAAAAAAAAGAGATTTTTTTTCCTTCATAAACAGTCTTGGAAGTGGAAACTGTTTCCTCTGTGATTTAGGGCTTCCAGAACTCTGTGGTCCGAGCGTACAGAACTTTTGTCCTTCTTCAGCACCAGAGTTCAGAACATCCCTGGTGAACGAGCAGAGCCTTATTCCATTAAGGAAGGAGGAGAATTAGGGACCAACATGAACCTGAGGGTCGTGCCTTGGAGCTTAAAATTCCCTTCCCTTCCCCATCCTGGCTTCTCCCATCCCACCCGCAACCGATAGAGGTTCTTAGGGGTGGATCCAGGTCATTCCTTGCCTGGAGCTCCCCTGGAGGAGCTGCCTTGGCCAAGGACCTCGGGGACCTGGGGACACTTGGGATCTGCTGGGACATGGGAGGACACTTCTGCCCCGGCAGGACAGGGATGATCTAAGGGGCTGGAGAGGCACCAGGCAGCAAAAATCTGCACCTACATTTCATCTGCTTCGTTTGGCAGCTTCTGGACTTTAATGCAAATAAGCAAAATTAAATTTTGGGGTTATGTTGAGGATCTGTGGACTTGAATTCCCTGATCCCGGACCAGGAGCCGCTTTTCCAGCTCTCAGCCACCTTTTTAACTAAACATCCCCTTTTCCCTTGGCTGCAAATATTCCTTCTCTCCTTTCTGGGTTTTCTGGAACAACAAACACTCCAGGCTGAATGTGCTACTCTTCCTTTCCCGATTTTTTTTCAGTGGTCATTTTAAAAAATGCGGAAGTCCCGCAGAAATATTTTTTTTAAATCCCCGGTTTTCAAGGTGGATTTATCGCCCTTTAAAGAGAGATTTATTGGATAATCGCTTAAAAAAATAATGCTTATTACTCCGGGATCTCAAATGGAAAACCTTCCCACATTAGTAATCTTCTAGTAATTGCAAAGGTAGCAACTTTTCATTAAATAATTCATCCCCAGGCAGTTTGGTTTTTTTTTTTCTTTTTTTTCGCATCCTACTTGTGGTGAAAATCGTGATCAAACACTTGAGGTTTTAGTTGACCAGATGAGACACATCTGATTTATCTCCTAAGGAGATTTCTCATTTCTAGACCCGCATCGCTCCAGAAATGGGATGGCATCTCCCCCCAAAAAAACCAAAACAAAACAAAAAGGACTTTTTTTGCGGAGAATCTGAATTAATAAAATTGCCGATCGGGGCTGCTCGCTGCGCTCGTGCCCCGGCGATTTTCAGGGCAGGTTTAGTTAACCTGGGAGCATTTTTTCAAGTCGAAAATGGGATATACAACACCTTTTCCCCCCAGTCTGGTGGCGTTCGCCCCCTCCAAGGGCACATCCGACTTGAAAAGCCCCTTCCTCCCGCCAAGGATGCGGGGGATGGACGGTGGGGACCAGAGATGTTCCTAAAAAAAATACAAATAAACCCAGCCCCGCTCCCTTCTGCTCGTGAGTTGGCTCTCGGCGGTGATTTACAAGCCGTTTTCTCCGAAGGGAATAGCGATATACGGTATTTATCAACCAGAAACATACCTTAGGAAACCATGGAGATGCGCAGGGAAAGGGGGAAGCGGCAGGAATTCTGCCCCTGCTCCTTTAAGCAGTTACTTGCTCCTTTCCTGATTGATACTTGTTTTAATCTATTGCTCGCTGCTCCCAGGAGAGAAAAGAAGGGGTCTCTCTTTTGTGAACGTGGGCAATGAAGCAGAGAACTGGGCAAAAAAAGGGGGAAATATTGAAAAATTTCCCAAAATTCCCGAAGGGGTTCCCTGTTCTCGGCCAGGCGCGCAGGTAACACCCCGGCCTCCGGCCCCGCTCGTGAAATCGCCATTTCACCCCCGCACACTCCTTAATTGTTAGAAAAATGATTTGTGAAATTGCTTTCCAGCAGGAGTGTCCCCCCTCCCCCGGCTGTGACAGGCCCCTGTCACCCCCTTTCCCCTTTTCCGTCCCCACACAAATTTAGGGGCTGAGGCCGCACGGCACCGCATCCCCTAAATGAAAATACATTAAATAATAATCATTAATGGAGCTCTTTGCTCAGTGGCTGCCCGGAGCCGGCAGCAAGTGTTGGAGGAGAACGCGATTTTTTTTTGCCTGAAAGTGCCAAATCTTACCCCAATTCCAGGAGAAAGGGAGGGGGGCGAGGGAAAACAAATGCCGTGTTTGATGTGAGAGATTTTTCTGCCGGCGAGGTAACCCTAGAGCGGCGGGGAAGGCAGGACTCCGGGCTCGGCTCCTCGAGTTTAATCTTCCCCCGGTGCCGGGAGAGCAGAAACATTTAATTTTCAACTTTATTCCCAGGCTCTTCCCCCCCCCCATCCAAGCAAATGAAAGGCAAATAATTGAATTACTGCTGCAGGAATGCGGCGGGGACGGGGCTGCGAGGGGCTCCAGGCTGGTCCCGCTCCGCTCTGCCCGTTGTTTTTTTGCCTAAAACTTCGGGAATTGGTGTTTTTGGGGCGGAGGGAAGGAGAGAGACTTTATTTTCGTTTGCTGGAGCCCCAAAGTCGGGGCTGAGCCGGGCTGAGATTTTGGGAGCAACTTGACACCTTGGAAAGAATTTTAATATCACGTTTTTCCTCCCTGTCCCGTGGGTTGTTGGGTTTTTTTTGGTTTTTTTTTTTTGGGGGGGGGGGGGTTTGGGGGGGGGGGGTGGATTTGGTTAAATTTGAGGCGTGAAAACGTGAGCAAACCAAGGCGGGCGGGGGTTTAGGCTGAACTTGGCTGCCTCGAGCGGGGGGAGAGGAAGAGGATGAGCGATGAAGATGTGGCCGGACCGGGGAGGGGTCCGGGCAGGGCTTTCATTTCAAAGCAAAAGGCAGGACAGGAGAAGGGGGGGCTGAGGGCGGCGATGCCCTCGGGGGGACAGGGAGGAGGTTTAGGGACCGCATTTGGGGTCCAGCCGGGCCAGAAGTGTCGCCGGCTGCTCCCGCCCCTCCCGGGGAGGCTTTTAAGGGAGGGAGAAGAGAAGTTTCCAGCGGTTTGCACGGCAAGTCCTTTTACAGCTGCGAACAAAAGGGTTCGTGAGCCCTGGCGTCACGTCCCGCTGCGAGGAGGATTCTTGCCCCGCTCCTATTTTGGGGGGAAAACATTAGTTATTTGTTCAGCCCGTCCCGGGTCAGCGGGCGGGCGGTGCGGGAGAACCGCGGGGAGCTCCGCACCCACCCCCGAAACTACAGCCCCCCAAAAACGGCACCGGCTGAGCCGCTCCCAGCCCGGCTCGTAATTAAGGATGTGATGTTAATGAGGGAGGGGAGCAGAGAGTTACCTGGGCTGGGGAAAGGAGGTACCGCGGTCGCTCGGCTGCACCCGAACCCGGCCCCAAACAACAGAGGGGTTCGGGGGGATGCTGAGAGCCGGGAAGGACGAACCACCCCCCGGAAAGGGATGGGAAGAGGAGGAAAAGTGGATCCAAGCCACTCCTGGGGGAGTGGGATGCAAGGCAGTGAGCGCCGGGCTCGGGTGGGCATCTGAGGGGGGTATTTTATTTATTTATTTATCTATCTATCTACCCGAAAGTGCGAAATTAGTATTTAATTTTATTTGGCGTTTGGCTTTTATTTATTACAAATTTTTATTTTAATTTAATTTTATCTGTATTTTCCTTTATTTAAACTTTATTATTTATTGTAATTAACTTTGGTTTTAATTTCTCAATCTTTTTTTTTTCCTTTAAATCCACGCTGCAATTCCCCAGTCCGAGTCGAGATCATCCCCCTCCCTGAAACCCGCAGGGACGCTCGGCTTAGCCACAAAACACACAAAAACCTTTCCCAAACTTTTCCTCGTCGTTTCTCACCCCAATATCTTTTCCATCCGGGGAAGGGGGACCCCAGCTTCCCATCAGAAGGAAGCCAAGCCTAGTAATGAATAATAATATCCTAAAAAACCCGAGGAGCGAGCCCAGGGCTCTGCCTGCCGCTGCTCTTATTGGTCCCTCGGCCCCGGCGCGGAACCCCCTTCCCGGCCGTGGATAAAAGAAAGGAGCTGGAGCCTATCAGAGCCCGCTCGTCCTTCCCACCGCCCCAACTTCCCCGCGCTACCAACTTCCAGCCCCCCTCCCCATCCAACACCCGCTTCTCCTCCTCCCACTCCACCCCGGCTCCCTCATCCCTCGAGCGGCACAACCACTTCAGGAAAAAAAAAAAGCGCAATAACAAACTGCGGGGGGACTCGGCTCCCCCCGCCCCCCCCGGCCCTAAGCCCAGCCCAGCACCGAGGCAACTTTGGATGTGTCTGCTCTTCCCGGCACTCCGGGTTACATTCCTCCGGAGCGCCCGCTCAGGCCGGTTGTGACATAGCCCTGAAACTTTAAGAGGAATTTCTGGTGGGTGAATCCCCCCTTTTCCCCACCCCTCTTTTATTATTATTATCATCATCATCTGTTGATTTTTTTTTTTTTGTTATTCTTTTTTGTCGCTCTGATTTTTTTTTCCCCCCTCGGAGCAAAGATTTCTCCCTTGTTTTGCAGCCGCGGGCTGGAAGATCGAAGCGCTTCGGCTGCGAGGAGAGGCAGCCCCGCAGCCCCTCCCAGGCTCTTTCGGCTCTCCCGGGGCCAAGGGGTGCCCCCCCACCCCGGTTCGGACCGGACCCTCTCGGCCGCCCCGATCCCCCCCGCCATGGCAGCGCTGCCCGGGACGGTGCCGCGGATGATGCGCCCGGCTCCGGGGCAAAACTACCCTCGCACCGGCTTCCCTCTGGAAGGTAGGTTTGGGAATGTGCCTCTCCACCCCTCCACACTTTGGAATAAGCGGGGCGGGTCGGGCTCGGATGCTTCGGGAGGGGGGGATGCGGCTGAACTTCGCACCGGGGGGGGTTCCCGACCTGAGCATCCAACTTCTCACCGCTCCCGCTGGAGCTGCTCCGGCCCCGCGAATTGCCGGGCTTTACCTTGGCTCTCCCTGTATTTAAAGTGTTCCCAGGCGTCCCGCAGGATTTTTGGGGCAGCTTCACGTGCTTTGGGGTTATTTAGGTGGTTGAGGTTTTTTAACCCGCAAATGTCCCGACAATTTCAGCTCCACGTAAAGATGGGGGGGAACAACCAAATCGCTCGTTTTCAACTTTTCCGGGGGAAAATAAGAATAGAAACCTTTAGCCGGGGGGATCCTGCGGCAGCGGGAAGCCGAGATGTCCTTGGCCGGGGCTGGCGAGGGGAAAGGGGGGGGAATTCGTAGCTGTCACCTCACTAAGTGTCATCCCCACCTCGCAGCGCATCTTTCCCCATCATCTGCCTTCCCTTTGTGAGACGGGAGTTATTATTTCCAGGCACACGCATTCCAAAAAAAAAAAAAAAAAGAAAGAAAAAAAGAGGCGAATTTCGAGCGGGACCCTTCTCCCCGCATTTATTAAACAGGAAAATTTCATCCTGACCGTGATCAAGTGGCGAAACTCAAACCTGTGGAAAACCACGCAGGCTGCAAAACATACAAGCTGGGGGGATTTGGTGAAGTGCTTTTCTGTAGCAAATGAAGTAAAACAGACGGCAAGGGAAAGGATCAAAGGATTACAACAATATTTGCACAACATGACTGGGAATAATGAAAAGAGAGAGCGGCCGGCGGTTTTAGTACCTCTTGAATGTAAAATTGGCCACTCGAGTGTTATCTGTCGATAATGATATATCCAGGGAGTGCTGGCCAAGTGACTCGGAATTAGTGGTGCATGATTCTTGTTAAATCGCGAGGCAATTTCTGGAATCGACTTTTCTTTGTATAAAGAGAAAAATCACCCCCCTCGCCTTCCCTGTCCCTCACCCCCTCCAGCCTTGTACAAATTACCCAGCTGAGTTCTTCTTCCCCTCCTTTTCTCCCCCCCCCCTTTTTTTAATTTCCAGCCTGTGAAATCGTATTAATCTACAAGATCTACATTGCGAGATATTAAATAAATTGGGGAGGGGGATTAAGGAGCCCCCGGTCCCCCCGCTCCGGGCGGGGATGCGCCGGGCGAGGTGTCGGGGAAGCAGCGCGGCCGCGGGGAATCCGCGTTCCCTCCACACCTCCCCGAACCGCGGAATGAACCCCCACCAAAACCACAGAAAGAAAAAAAAAAAGGCACAACAACAACAACAAAAAACAGCCCCTCGAGGGTGTTTAAGAGATTATTTCCAAAAGTTTGTTTGAAAGGAGAGAGCTCCGCAAATTGAAGCAAGAATCGGAGTGCGCTTTCTGGGGGGCGGAATGGGAAGTTTAGGGGGGGTTGTTGTGCGCTTTTAAATATTTTTTTTATTTAAAACGTCGGGTATTATTTAAAACAAAGGTGTGAAACCCTAAATATATATAAATATATATAAATATAACGGATAGAAAACGCAGGGGCTGTCGCGGCTGGTGGTGGGCGGGTTATTTTTATTTTCCCACTATCGCTGGGAAAAGTCTCCCGTGTGATGCCGGGATAAAACCGGGGCCGGGGCACGGCCGAGGGGCTTCTCCCTTCTTTAAACGATTCGAATCTCGGGAGAGAAGCTGAAGGCACGGGGAGGGACACGCCCGGTTTCGCTGGATTTTCCTCTCTTTTAACTTTTTTCCCCTCTTTGTTGGGTTGGGGTTTTTTCCTCCTTCCTTTGCAGTTTCCACCCCGCTGGGCCAGGGAAGGGTGAACCAGCTCGGAGGGGTTTTTATCAACGGCCGCCCGCTCCCCAACCATATCCGGCACAAAATCGTGGAGATGGCTCACCACGGGATCCGGCCCTGCGTCATCTCCCGCCAGCTGCGGGTCTCCCACGGCTGCGTCTCCAAAATCCTCTGTAGGTACCAGGAGACGGGCTCCATCCGGCCCGGGGCCATCGGAGGCAGCAAGCCCAGGGTGAGTGCAATGTGGACGCAGAGCTAAACCTCCCTCCTCACCTTAAAGAAATTCACGTTTCGTGTTCGGGGGTCCAAGTTTTCCAAGTGTTTTTTCAGGGGAAGGGAGAAGGAGGGGAAAGGGTTTTAGTAAAGCTGCATTTTTCGGCCTCCGATGGGTAGAAAACGGTGCAAGTTGAAGGCTGTGAATAAATTAAAGTGATTTTTTTTCCTCACGTGCAACAAGTGGTGCACGTTCAAGCGTTTACTTCGGCCCCAGTGTGAGGGGAGGAGAAGGGTCGGGATGTTTTGCACACATTACCATGTGTGCATAAACACTCCAAAAAGCATCCCCTGCACCTCCTCCCTGCCTCCTTCCCCTGCTCAAGATAAACGCACCCTGGCTGATCTCCTGGGCCCCCAGAGATTCTGCTTTTAGGGTGGCCAATATTTGGGAGAGCGGGACCTTTTCTTAGCTTTATTTTCCTCCTTTCCCCTCTCCAAGTCCCCATTTTCAGCCCCAAAACTATCAGCCCGGGCAAGGAGGACTGAACTGAGCTGCTCAGCTCTTCTTTTCAGTTAAAAGCGCTTTTCTCTCCCCTCCCCTCTCTCTGCACTCGCGGACACGCACCGGTGTCCCTTGATCACAAAAGCAGGTCGCGACTCCCGACGTGGAGAAGAAAATCGAGGAATACAAACGGGAAAACCCCGGGATGTTTAGCTGGGAGATCCGGGACAGGCTCCTGAAGGACGGGCACTGCGACCGGAGCACTGTGCCCTCAGGTGAGAAGGCAGCTTGGCAAGAAGGGCACCCCAACACCCGCAGGAAGATGGAGGGAAATCATTATCACCACCAAAAATATTTTCCAGGGGCTCTTACACCCTCTCGGCCTTTGCTTTGATAAGGGGGCGGGGGGGGGGGGGGGACACCCCCACCAAAAACACCACAGCAAAAAAAACCCCCGCGGGGGGGGGGGGGGGGGGGGGGTGTACTCTTGTCTCTCTGTGGTCTGCTGCAAAAACAAACACAAACCAAACAGCTTTCCCAGGTTATTCCAGCTGCCCTGGGAGCAGGGCTGTGCTAGTGCAGTGGGAGCACTCGGAGAAGCAGCCCCCAAAGAGGGTGAAGGGGAACCCTCTTATCCCACTGCACTTTGCTTAGTGGGGGCTGCAGAGCAACATTTCCAGCAGCCAGAGCCTCCAGCTGTCAGCGGAAAGAGACCCTGCACCCCAAGATTTGGTCCGCAGGGTGTGTTCAGGGTGTGGGGAGTTCATTGGGTCCCAGCTGCGAGGTGCCCACTGTTCTGGGGGCTGAGCCTTCTCTGCAGGGCACATTTACCCCAAAGCAGGACAGGCCCCAGGTCTGAATCCAGGCTGTGGGTTCCCATTTGGAGCTGGGGGAAAGCTGGGTGTTGGGGGGGTCTTTTCCCTGTTCCAGAGCAAGTGACAATCCTTGTGGTGCCCCCCTGGGATGCAGCACTGGCTCTGATGCCCCGTGGGGCGTTGGCACAACCGGGAGCTGCTCGTGCCGGGGGCCTCGGGGAGGGTGACGAGCGGGTCCAGCTTTGGGAGCCCACCTGGGCAGCTCGGGGGCCTCGGGGGTTTTGGGGGGCACGGAGGCCCGGGCAGGAGCGTTCCCCTGGGTGCAGACGCCCTCGGGGGCGAGCGAGGCCTCCTGCCCACGTCCTGCAGCCCCGGCCGGGCTTCCCCAGCCGGCTCCCCCCTGGCATGCCCAGGCAGCTTATACTTGCCCTCTTGTCTTTGACTGTCTGAGGTTTAGTGAGTTCGATTAGCCGGGTGCTACGCATCAAATTCGGGAAGAAAGAGGAAGAGGAGGACTGCGACAAGAAGGAGGAGGACGGGGAGAAGAAGGCCAAGCACAGCATCGACGGAATCCTGGGCGACAAAGGTAAAGGCGGCCGCGCTGCCCGGGGGGGGCGGAGGGGACATTTGGGAGAGGGGGAACATCCCTCCCTGCCGAGAGGAAGACGGGATGGCTCCGGAGCCTCTGGTGTTTGTTCTTTCCCAAACTGACCGCTGGGCGAGCAGACGGAGAGCTGCAGGGCCCTGGCAGGGGCAGGGGGTGCCCGGCCCTCGGGCCGCGGGGGCTTTCCCAGGAGAAGAGTCGCTGGCGTTTGCTCTGGATCAATTAGACAGAAAGAGGGAGAGGAGGCGGCTGGGAGGGGGGAGAGGCATCTCTGACTCCTAAATGAATTTGTTAAACAGATTTCTCTGCTGCTCTCTAAGTGGTCCCCTGAAACTCGGGCTGACAGTTGACCGATTTGGCCAATCAATATCAATTAGAGCAGCCGCGGAGCCACCGGGGCCGGGGGGGCCGGGGGGGAGCGAACGGGGGCTCTGCACCCCGAAAGGAGACCGGCAGAAATAAATCTGGCAGCTCTGATGGAAGGCTTGAGGCTGGGCTGGTGCTGGGGCCCTGTTATCACCTCCCGTGATCGGTGTTTTCTTCTCTCGTGGGAGGAAAAATTAAACTTTTCAAAGCTTCTGTGCTCTAAATGTGGGGTTGGGGATGAGGAACAGCCGGAGCCGGCCACTGCGGGAGCTGGAATTTGATTTTTGGCAAACTCAGTGGGGGTGATGAATCCCCTTCCAAAATAAGGGGGAGAAAGTGGCACTTTTAGGGAGAATAAATGAGATTTATCAATGAAGGCGAGGACGTTGAAGTAACGGGAGGGAGGAGCCGCTGTGTTGATGTGGGCAGAAAATGATTTCCTTGTGTCACAGAGCTCGGCGCTTTTTGGGGGGGAAAACAGCAAGTCTGGAAGTCTTGGGGATGTGCTGCGGGAAATTGGGAATTGCCATTTTTCTCCCAAACTGGTGCAAAATGACGGTGGGCTGAGCCTGCCGGGGTTCAGTCGGTTGGAGTTTTGGGGGATTCGGGACCTTGTCGGGCCAAGAGGGAGCGGAGTGAGGGGGATTTTCCCCGTGGAGCCTTTCCCCAGTTCCGGGGTGGGAAGAGGGAGGGAATCACTCCCCAAGTTTCTCACTGGGGAGAAAGTTTTCCCCGTTTTGGGACAATGCGAGTGAGTGGGGCAATACTGACGTGGGGGGAATTCGGGGCAGAAAAAGCTTCTCCGTGTCACCATCAAACGTTCCTGCGAGTTTTAAATGAAGGTGCACAAAAGGGTTTTATTTTTTTTTAAGGATCTGATCCTTTTTTTTTTTCCCAACCTTGAAGATGAACTTCACTTACAAAGACCTTCAAGTCTATTGAAGCTTTATAAGTAAAAGATTCCTGACCACAAAAGCAAACAGTAGAAGGAAAAAAAAAAAAAAAAAGAAAGAAAAAGGAAAAAAAAAGAAAGAAAGAAAGGGGGGGAAAGGGAGGGAAAACCCGAGGCTGCCTTAAAAATGGAGTAAAGGGATGGGGGAGGGAGGGCTTGTCTATTCTCATTCAAAATTCGGCAAGGAGGAGAAAAAGTTTGGACAAAGGGCCAAGGAAGGGAAGAAAGGGAGATAAATTATTCAAAACTCCCTGCTGTTAGATAGTTTTGTAATATTATAGGACCGTCTGTTGGAAAAAGGAGAACCGTTGGACGTTGCAAAATGTTGCTTGTGATTTGGAAAGAGGCGATGCTCATTTGCAAATCGGGGCCATTGTGTCCGCGAAAAGCTCCCCCCTATCACTTTGGGGTGTTTTTAATTTTATTAAGGGAGGTAAAGAAGATTTTAGGGTTTAAAATTTATTTTAACCACGCCTCACCGCTTGAAAATATATATATATAATTTTCAAACCGCAGGTTGATTTATTTTTTCCCTTGTCCGTACGTTTTCCCCATCACCACCCCCAAAATAATAATAATTTAAAAAAAATTAAAAAGAATGAGTGAAAGAGCTGGAGGGTCTTTATTCATGATTAACACGCAGAAGTGCGTGTCAAAAAGCAAAACAAAACGCTCTCTTCTTCCTTCATGGGTACTATCGCGGACAAATAAAACACGAGCCCCCATTTCTTTCTGAAAGAAGGCTAATTTGGGCAAATTCCCGCTGCCGGAGCCCGCGGAGCGCCGCGGTACCTCCAGGCGCGCAGGCTCCGCTCGCATCCCCGGAGAGAAATCCTGAGTTATCGGCAATTTAAAATTTGTTTTCCTCCCCCGCAATCGCGCCCTGACTTTGTAGATTGCAGAGAAATCACCCACAAAGGCTCTGATTTGGGGTTTTTTTTGGGAGGGGGGAAGAGTCAACCGCCGGTGCGGGTTGGACTCGGCGCATCCGAGCGTTGCGCGATCGTGTCCGGCTGAAAACCAACCCTTAAAAACTAAAAAGTGACCGCCGTCAATGTGTATTTTAACGCCTGGGAAAGCTTTAATGGCCCCAATTAAGATAATTGATGATTCAACTTGTGAAACACTCCGAGGCGGTGGGTGCACGCTGGATATTTTTCTTATCCCTCGAAAATAGTAATATTTTTATACAATAAAATTAAAATCATAGCTGTTTCCCCCTTCACCTTAATTTTTTTCCCAGGAGGTTCGCAATAAAATAAAAATACGCCGCGCTGCTGCCACTTGTTCTCAGCTTCGCGGGGGGGGGGGGGGGGGGGGGCTGTAAAGGTTTTTTATTATTATTTTTATTAATTTCTGATTTTTAACGCGGTTTTCTGGTTCTCGCGGATGGCGAGAGAGGGGGGGAAACTTTGTTTTGGCCTTTTTCCTCTTGACAAACGTTTCATTGCCGGTTCTCCTCGCAGGGAGCCGGAGGAAGACAGCCCTAAATGCTCTCTCTTTTTAAGTGTTAAAGAAAGCTTCCACCCTGCGCCTGTTTCTTTCTATCGTCTGCTTGGCATTTAATAATGTTAAGACTTATTAGAGCTGGTAATGAAAACTGTGGCTGTTGAATAGGGAGCTGTGTTGGAGAAGGGTGTAATAGCTCCAAGGCATGCTAAGAAATGTATTTATCCCCAATCAGTACTCACTCTCTGAGTTCCCAGCACAAACGTTAAGTTGAAGGGTTTTAAGGCAGATTAAATTGAGCCTTTATTTCTTTGCACTTTCATCTTTAAACGGCTCACTCCAGCTAGCCCTGGGCATATATTCATGAGGCTTCACTTTATTTTTTTTTATATATATGTATTTTTTTTATATCCTTGTTAAGACCGAGTTATTATTATTATTTGGGCTTGTTGTTATTTATTATGGCTGGTGGGGTTCATTAGGGAGGGTCACGCGTGGGGCCTGCGCTGTTCTCTCCCGCGGGGGGGGAGGGGGCATTTGGACACCCCCAAATTTCAGGGGGTGCTGCTCGGGGGTTAATTGGGAGGAGCAGGGGAAGGGCCTCGTCCTGGTGGGTTATTAATTGCAACCAGACGCGGGGGAGGGGGTCGCGGGGTTACGGGGAAGGCGATGGGTCTGCGCGGGAGGAGAGGGAAGTTCGGCAGGTCCCCCTCACCCTCCCGGCGTGTCACCCCACGGTCACGGGCGGGGGACAGCCGGTCCTGCCCCCTGCACTGCTCCGGGACGCGGGGCAGGATGCAAAGGATGCTCAGGGCTTGGGTGGCGGGACCCATCTGGGGTGAAAACACGGATTTTTAGTTCGTTTCCCCCCCGCTTTGTATCTCCGAACTCCGCGTTATTGCGCCAAGTTTCTTCCACCGATCGATTTTTCGCTTCGATACCCCTTGGAAATACCGCGTGGGATGGGAAAGCCGAGTGGGAAAGCCGGGAGAGCAGCGGGCTCGGTGTTTATTGGGGGTGGCAGAGGCGGACAGGTGTGAACTGCACAGGAGGGGGGACACAGGGACACGTGCAGGTGATAACGATTTCATTGGGGAGCCCTCGGTGCCCCTTCTGTCGAGTTTTGGGGGGCTGGACAGAGCAGGGAGAGGCTTGGATGGGTCCTGCCCGATTTAATTGGGCTCGGGGAGGAAAAGGAGAAAGAAGGGGGGACCCCCCCAGCTGGAAAGGGGCTTTGTTTGCCATGCTGGAGCGGGGGGAGAGGGGATGCGGAGTCAATTTATCAGCAAACAATCTGCATTGATTTAAAACCAACAAGCGCTTTCTCTGTAAATGTATGTTTAGAAGGGGGGGGCGGGGGGGGGGGGAAACAGACACTTCATCAAATCAAGGGATTACGAAAGGTTGGCAATCTAATCAAACAGAGACCAGGCGGGATTTGTGAGTGTTGCGAGTGGGATCAGCTCTAATAATGGGGGGCAGGAAAGAGATAGGGAGGTGTCAAGCAATTCATTGGCTTTAGGCTGAGTTATTCTGTGCATATTTCAGGAAGAGAGAAGAGGGAAAAGGAGAAAAAAAAAAAGAGCAGGGAGAGGGAGAAGGAGGGGGGAGCTGGATGTGAGCACACACGGAGCTTACATGTCACAAAAAAAGCTGAGACAAATGAGGTACAACAATAAACACAGATAACAATTACAAAGGCAAACAGTGGCTTTTGGGAACAAGTAGCTGCAGAACCTGGTCTACATAAACAAAGTAGGCAAATGTTTGCAAGATAAACTCCTTCCTAAATCAAGTGTGACGGGAAGGAGAGAAGAGAGGAGGAGAGATAAGGTTGGAAAGGGGAATAAACGAGTATAATCTAATACAAGACATTTTAAAAAACAAACTTAAGACAAGGATGCGGGGAGAGAGGTTCAATTATACAGTAGGAAGTGAAATAATATAAGGGAGATGTTTGTGATCCAGGGGTTGTTTGGGTTTTTTCTTTTTCTGCATAATTCCCCCTCCCTTCTTTGGGGGAGAAGAATAGGTTCAATTATAGACCGGCGGAAAATATTAAGGCAAATATTGGTATCAAAAGCGCTGGCTGGCAGGTGGGGTGCCCGGGGTTCAGCTTGAACGGCAAAGGAAATACATTCGAGACGTTTTAATCTCTAATTTGAAGGTGGATGGTAGATTACATTATCCAGGGAGGGATAGGAAGCAGATCTTTGGCGCGGGGGGGAGATGGATGCCGTGATAGAGGAGGGGAGGAAGGAAGCGGGGAGGTCTATTGCTAATCCCAGGTTTCGCCTGTAATTGGGGTAGGAGAGAGGAGGCAGACATTGAATTAAGCGGCAGGAAGGCTGTGAGGGAAATGTGTGATCCAGGTGTGGGCAGGGGCTGGTCAGAAGCAAACAGACCCCCCCAAAAAAACCCCACTCTTAACCCCCAAATAATTTAAAGAAGTAGTTTAGGGCTGTGTTGGGACTTATTCTCCTTTATAGAGACATGTATATATGGATCTTTCCAAATGAGAATTGTATATAAGAGGGGAGAGACGTGTCTACAGTGTGGTTAAAGGAATTAGATATTTACCAGTTTGAAATAAGCCTGGTTATAAAAAAAGGGAGAGAGAGAGAGACACTGAAAAGATGAGACGGGAGAACACTTCAAACGAATTCATCATCTGGAGTGGTGAAGGGGAGATTTAGAGACAGTATTGGGAAGTTATTTAGATATTAATAACATATTTTCCTGAGGCGTCAGGAGTGCCTCCATACGCACTTTTTTCTCGCAGCTATTTGGCTGGGTGAAATATGGGAGACCCAAATGTTGGGAAGAGATAACACAATCAGCCGAGCCCTGGTCCTATGACTGCATCATAGCATTAAACCCGGATTAACCTCCCCTTTCTCCCCCTCCCCCTCTCCCGTTTCACCCCCCACCCCCCCCCCCCCCTTCCCCCCCCCCCCCCCCCCCCCAGGGCCCCCCCCCCCCCTCCCGCCCCGAGAAGCTTTCCAAATTTTTCAGGGGAATTTACATGGCAGGATTTTAAAGCACATATAACACTGGCCTTAAAGCTGTAAGGTACTTACTCGAGCATTAGGGTGAGGCGAGGGGGAAGGATCTTTCTGAAAATTACGTTTGCTACAAAAGAAATAAGCAAATAAGGGACCCTCTTAAGACCTGAGCTTTGAAGATATTATATATTTATAGAGACTCTTCTTAAAAAAAAAAAAAAAGCCCATTTCAATCAGCTGCCACATTTCTCTCCTCTCCCCCACTGGGTTTTACTCTTTTTTATTATGACCTTTTATTTTTTTATTTAATCTGAACTTCGGGCCGGTTTGGGCTCTGGGTTTTTTGGGACGAGAAGATGCTGGGGAGAGTCTCAGAGCAGGAGGGTTCCGAGCCTGGGAGGGGGAACGTCCGGGTGGGAGCTGCTCCTACCCGGCCGGGCAGCGCTTCCCTCTCCCGGCAGCGCTGAAGATGCAGGTGGAGGAGCCAGAGCCCCAGGGGGGTGGATTTTGGGGGGCTCCTCGTCCCCTGCTCCCCTCTGAGCCCAGGAAAAAAAAGAAAGGAAGGAGTTGGGAAGCGCAGGTGCAGCTCACGGAGGGCGTGGAGGTGGGGATGGGGATGCGGCTCTGCCGGCGGGCCCGGGGGGGAGGTTTGCTGCATCCCCCCCTCCCAAAAAACCCTCCTCCTCCCCAGCTCATCCCGAGCCGGAGACGGTCCCCGCTCGAGAGGGCTCGTCCTGCGCTCTCATCTCGCAGGATCGCGCCACAAAAGAAATTAGATGTCAGCTAATGCCTGTTTATAAAGACATTTGTCATCCCGAGTTGGGGAGAATTGGGAAGAGCCGAGGAGGAGCGGGGAGGGCGAGGACCAGAATCGGAGCTTTTTTAAAAGGCAGAATCTGAAGGTGCGAGTGACGCTGATATTTTGGGGACCCGGTCCGGGACTGACCCCTGCGCTGGAACGGCCCTCGGGGGGGATCGCAGTTCCTCGGGGGGGGATTGTAACGCCTCGGAGGGGGTTTCATCCCCTCGAAGGGGGGGGGAAGGGGGGGGGGGGGGGGGGGAAGAAAAAGAAAAAGTAGGTGAGGAAAAGTAGAGGCAGCTTGAGGAAATTGAGAAGCTTATAGTCTTTGATCCTTGGATGCTTTTCCTTATCAGAAACATTTGTGGTGACACCGGTACAAAGGAAGTTCATCATATTACAGACTGCTCGGGCTGCTCGCAGGAATCACTGTCTATTAATTAGCAGGCGCTCTGTCTTGTGGGACACACGAGATCTGAGGCTACATATTACTTGCTTGGATGGCTCTGGGTCCTGTGATGAATTGCTGTAAAGGGCCGAGGCTGTTTATAGGCTCTGCGGGGACAGCCGAGGCAGAGGGGAGGCGGGGAGGACCCTCGGCTCATTCATGAAATATATCTATATCTATCAATCTATAGATGGGCAGGCAAGAGGGGAAGGGGGTCGCTCATTCATGAAATTCTGCGGCTGGGGAGACATTTTAGCTCATCCATTTTGTGCACGGCCGGGTTGCGCGGCTCGGGGGCTCCTGGAGGCTTTGGGAGGACGGCAAGGACTGGTTTAAAAGAAAATATTTTAAAAAAGAAGAAAAAAAAAAGTGAAAAAAGGCTAGTCAAGTCTTCCCAAAGCCAGGGCAAAGGAGGCGAGGATGTGGCGGTGGAAATGGAGGGTTTAACTCAGCTCCGAACATCCCACCCCGGGGCTGCTCCCCTCGCACCTCCACCTGCGCACCCAAAATGTATTTAAAGGATTTTTTTGGAGCGGGGGTGGAATGCGGGGTTCAAAGAGGGGGCTTTCCAACCTTTCCTATGGATGGTCGGTCTCCTGCTGCTCTGCCCCACCGGGGGCGGCGGGGAGGGCACGGAAGGATGTCCTGCTCCCCCCCCAGGGATGCTCTTTGCCTCACCAAGGGATACTCCTTGTCCCATGGAGGGATGCTCTGTGCCCCACGAAGGGATGCTCCACAGCCCCCAGGGGATGTTTCGGGGGGGGCTCAGTGGAAGCGCAGACTATTTTTACCCCCTCTCTTCCCTCCCATGGGCCGTCCCTGCCCCTGGGCTTGCTCCCGTTCTCTGGAAGAGGGAGGAAAAAACCCTTCTTGGTTTTCACTCTTCCCCTGTCGGTGTTTTTTTGTTTGATGCTAAAATTGGAAGGCAGCACTCTGCCTGACCCTGGGCAGCGGGGTGAGGGCAGCGCTGCCGGCGGGGCTCCCCCCGGGCGGGGTGCGGGCTGAAGAGGGGGACAAACCCCCCCAGCTCCAACCTTCGGTGCCGCCTTTGTCCCGAGCCCCCAAAGCCCGCGGATCAAAGAGGCATCTCCAAAAGAGGGGGCGGGGGTGCGCGGACAGTCATGAAACCGCGGCCCCCAAACCCGAGGGGAGTCCGAAAAACAATGTTGTTTTCCTGTTTTCCAAGGGAAGGGGGAAAACCCGCCCCTGCCCCGCTGCCCTTTTCATCAGCGTCCAGATCAGGAGCGGAGGGGAAAGTCCGGAGCGACAGCAATTCTGTAATATATTTAATTTATTTTTTCCCATTATGGGGACGAATTGATTTGCATTTTTATTAGGAATTAAACGAGAGGGAGGAAAGTTGACTCGACAGGATTGCTCAACGAGAAGCTGCTTTTGAGCAACTCCCTTCCAAGAGGAGTTAAAAATACCCGAGTGATTTTCGCCTTGCTTGAAGTTAGAAGGATCCTTAAATCATCCGCTTCCCACTGTTAAACAACTTCGCAAAGATGATTATTGGTTTTTTTCTTGAGAAAAATCAATCCACCCAGAGCCTCGTCTTGCGCTTTAATAAAGATTCGCAGGCTGCATTATTTTGCATTTTTAAATACAGAAGAGCGTCTAAAAGGAGAGGGTGAAGGTACAAAGGACACCTCGATGTCGAGGGATATTCAGGGGACAGTCATGTTTAAATTCGCTACAATTGTCTCCGGCACATTTGATTGCTCGGAAAAAGAAAGAAACAGTGACATGAATAGGAATGGGGGCTGGGGGGCCGCGATTAATAACCCCAACCTTTGTATGGCGGAAATTATCCGAGGGGGGGCAGATAGCCGGGGCTGCGGGGGATTTTAAAGGAATATATATTTATATATCTGCGTATAGAAGCGCGTGTTTAGCGACAGGCCGGCGTTTTCCAGAGAGATTCGTTATTTTTCTGTGCTGTAACTTAATTATTTATAAATTCTTTTCCCACTTCTCGACAAGATGCCTGTTTGATGCTAAATAGCAGCAAATTGAGCTATTTGAAGCTTCTCCCCCTCCCCCCATTTCCTGAGAATATGGATATTTGGTTTGTACCTTGTTGCTCTGTTTCTTTTTTCCTGGAGTTTTCCACTTAATCTCCTTCCAGCCACAAACCCTCCCTTGTGCGTGCGGGTGAATGTGCTCGCAGCGGGTAAACTGCAATTGCCATTCCTGAAACTTCAGCAAAAGGAGGAGAAAAGTTCGGAGGGTTTAACAAAGGAAGATTCTTTTTAAATAAACAAACAAAACAACGCAGTTCTTGGCACCCCAAATTCTCCGGAGGGGGCTGTGGAAAGAGAGATCGAACAGCCTCAGATTAAGATGCGTCTAAAGGACGAGGGGATGCAGGTTAAATCCAAGTGATGTTTTTGGGAAAGTGTCATGGTTTGAGAGCTCTCAAACCATGACAGAAAATCGTATGTGTATAAAGTCAAAATCTCCGTTTTTCTCAAGGGAAAACACTCAAAGGTTCACGGCGCTCAGATGGACAATATTCCCAAATTCTGCTTGGCAAAAGCGTCTCAGCAAATCTCTGTCAAGGAATAAAACAGGGTGGTGGTTGGTATCAATTCCTAAAGAATAAAATAACTCCAGCGCCGAGCAGAGAGCTGCCTGAGTTTAGAGTTCAGTCGCCAAGAGTCAAGTGGCCCCACGGAGAAAAAAATATCCCCGTCACCGTCCCTCCCCCCCCCCCCGATCAGCAGGGAAACCTAAATATTGTAATTATTTTTTCCCTGCGAGGCAGGGAAGGGAAACAGCGGAGCCGAACCCCCCGCGCCCTCGCTCCTCTCCCGGCTCCTGGGACTCCGCGAGTTTTCTCTCCGATTTTAAACTTTACCCAGGCTGAATTTGATCTTTTTAACTCTTTTGCCATCCCCATCTCTTTTACCCCCTCCTTTTCTGACGGTGTTTTTTTCTCACTCTGTTTTCTCCCCTTAACCTCCTCTTTTTTGTGTGTCCGCCTTTCATTTGAAGCGAGGCTTTACAGCTTGCTACACTTTCTAAGTGCATCAATAGCCACTTTAGAAATACAAA
This sequence comes from Corapipo altera, assembly GCF_003945725.1. Classification (NCBI taxonomy): domain Eukaryota; kingdom Metazoa; phylum Chordata; class Aves; order Passeriformes; family Pipridae; genus Corapipo; species Corapipo altera. The sequence continues at coordinate 247,473 of NW_020885025.1, forward strand.
CAACTTTTAAAGATAAAATAACCAAACCAGAATGGGACTTTCAATGGGGGGATAGTTGTTGTTCTTTACCATGGAGTGTGCAGCCGCCTCTGCCTAATCCAGCTTTCATTTTCACCGACAAATGCCAAGAATCTATATCTGTCTCCCAACCCCTCGGGAGCTTGATTACACGACAAAAGGCTGCCATTATCCGCAGGAGAAAACAGGGAGGGGACACGGGGGCTCGGGCCTCTGAGGATGAGGGCATCTCCAAACTATTGACTTAGTGGATGAAGTCAAGAGCAAACACGCTGAGATCTAAAGGGGGGGGGGAGGGGCCGGGGGGGGGGGGGGGGGGGGGATCTTCAGGGATGGAGCGGAGGAAAAGCAGCAGCAGAAAGTCCTTGAAAGTAGCGCGGAAGGGGAAGGAGAGAGTTTGGGGAGGAATTAATCTGACCGGGGAAAGGTTTTTCTCCTTCCCCACCCTAGAGAAGGTCGATCGGGGAAAACTCCCACCCGCTCTCTGACCCGACATTGGTGTTTTTTCCCCCGTATGTTTTGGCCTATGGTGCGATTTAATTTTTTAAAAAGCCCTTTTCCACCTTCTCCGTGGGGAATTTGGGTCTCTCCTCCTGCTGAGAGTAGAAAAAAGGTGGAAAACCCCAAATCTCGCTTCTTGGGGGCCCGGGGATGGTGTGGGAGTCCTCACCCCGCCGACCTGCGCATCCTCCCCGGGCTGGACGCAGGCACCTCTCCCCAGGCCGGGAGTAGCCCCAGGAGAGCCTCACCCCAAAGTTTTGGGGGCACAGGGAATCTCTTCCCCACCCTCCTCGCTGCTGCAGCCCGGACACCACTGGCCGGACTCGGGTTTTCTCCCCAGCCTGGGAATAAACGGGGTCAAGGTCTCGGGCGCGTTTGGCCGCGGAGCCACGATCGCTCCCCGGGTCGTTCCCGCAGAAAGGCTGGGATGAGGGGCTGGGAGGGGTAGGAAGGGGGGTAAGATACCCCAGCGGGTCCGGCAGGGAGGAGAAGTCACCCCACACCGCTGCTTTTCAGGTCGAACTGGCCGCGTTGTGCATGACTGCCTCATTAGCCACCGCTGAGCCGGGATTTGCGGGCCCGGCTCATCCCGGCCCGCCGCGGACAAAAGTTATTTCAGCTCTATCTGTAATTTATCTGGGTCACCTGGGGAGAAATCCTCCGGGTACGGAGAGTGCTAGAAGTGGTACCAAAGGAGTCCCACCGCCCTTAATTACTCTTTAATCAACCTAACGCAGTGGTCCCTTTAAAGAGCTGCTTTTGGCGCAAGAAGCTGCGTTTAAGCATCTGCTCCCCGGCCGAGGAGCCAAAAACCTGCTCCAGCTTAAGGGATTTAAAGGTGTGGAGCGTGTTTCGGGCTGGGCCCTGCGAGCATCCCTTCTGCTGGAAGCACAAAAGTATTAAACTCAGGAAGAGGGTGGGGGGGAGGTGGGAAGAACCTGGAGGATCCGATTTAAACTACAAAGGAGCCTAAATTCGGCTTTTAAGTGAAATTTATCTTGGTGGAGAGCGAAGGAGAGAGCAGGCTGTGTTCGCAGCGCTGAGGGGCTTTTCCTCCTTGCAATAAGCCCAGATGGACAGCTTATTTTGTATTATTTTATGCTATTTCCCTTTCGTGATATATGTAAAAAGGTGATGAACCTGCTGTTCGCAGCGGGATTGTGATTCAGGAGCAGGATGGTGAAATTTTGCTCTGGGAAAGCTGCGCGGAATCCCTGGCTTTGCGGTCCTACGGACAGTTCAGTGCCTGGCAGGGAAAGAGCAGCTGCTGTGAGAGAGAATAAATGTTAAAAGAAAGAAAAAAAAATCCTCGTAATCTTGGGACGTATATAATCTACGTCTTCCCGAATCCCAAAAGGCAGCGGGCCCGTCTCTCTGATTTATTTTTACGCTAGCCTAGTTTGCATCCCAAAGAAGTAAACTGCTATTTTTAACCACTGGTTTAAAGCTTAATTAAAAGCCCCTAAACTGATTGTTTTGAAAATTGATTTAGAGGAATTGCCCCAGGGCTGAGACGTTATCTAAGCCAAGGCGCAGTCCCAGAGCTCGCAGTGGTGTCTGCATCGTTAACCCCGAAGTCGCCGGGTGTGGGTGACGCACGGGCCAGCGGGGTTCCCGCACCCTCTGGAAAGAAAGATCCTTTGTTAGTCCCGGCTACCGGCTTGCTTGGGTGGATCTCCGCTGGTTTCCTGGAGTTTGGAGGTTTAATTGAATTAAGGGAAGCTCTGAGATGCTCCTGACACCGGGACGGGAGAGCTCTTCCTTTCATCTCGGGGAGCGGGGGGTGGATGGAGGAGAGAGCTGTCTCCAAGGACCACGGTATCTACACACGTCGGCTGTGCCAGGGGGGTATACACGGGTTATTTTGGTGCCCAAACCCCTTCCCCTCTTGCCAACCTCCCTTTTTGTAGCCACCGGGGTCGAGATGCTGCCGAGCCACCGCCGCCGTAATTATCTTCAATTGGCTCCCCGGGAGAAGGGACTTTACCTGCTTAAAAGGGGTGAAATGAAAGTTGGTTTGAAGGCTTCGGGAGAGGGAGGGTGGGAAGGGAAGTGGCATTTCAGCCCCATAATTAGATGTAAACAAGAATAGAGACGGGGCTCCATGGTCAGACAACTTGATTGTTAAGGGATTAACACCTAAGTAAACCAATAAAGGCTCCGCGTTGCTGGCGAGAGCTGCGGGCCAGGCAGGGCTGGGCAAGACTAGCGAGGACTAATGGGCTGCCCCCCCCGCCACAGCCAGCCCAGCACATTAATAACCCCCGAGAAAACGGTCTGGACACGCGTGGGGCCACCCCAGCAATTTTAGGAGTCCAGTTTTTAAGGCTTTTGGCAAAGGTTTGAGTTGTTGGGGGTGTTTCTACCGGTTGGGAAGCGAAGGGCGATTCCCTTCTCTTCTTCGGGGTGCCTCAAGGTAGACACCCGTCTTCACCTGGCACCCATAAACATTACCCGGCACCCATCGCCCTATTTACTAGGGGATTAAATGAGTTAGGAGAGGATTTCCTACCCACCCGAATGGGGCAGGGCACTCCCGCCTCCACACGTGTAAGTAGGTTCGTTTCTTTTGCACAAGGAAAACCGCAGGTTCCTTCAACCCTTTAGTTTTTCCATCCCTTCTTAATAATAGCTTAAAAATAATAGAATCCTTCAGAGCCAGCTCGAGCAAAACCCTCCTGGGCGTAGCTCTCCAGGTTTGCCTCCAACTGGGCTTTTGTCGCCGTTTCTTTTTTTCCCAGCTCGGCCCCGGTTGGTATTTCCCCCCCCTTCCCTCCAGCCCCGGCCGGACTTTGAGTGGATGGAGGAGTTTAACCTTTGGGAAGAAAACAACAAAAAAAATCAGGTCTGGCCTTAAGTGATGTGGTGGTACCTGTAAGCCTGATTTCCATGGCTTTCTGCCGTGGATTTGGGATTGAGAGGTACCTGAAAGGCTCAGAGTCAAACTGAGTTCAATAACTCGGGTCTGTTTTGTTTTCCTCCATCTCTCCCCAGCCTCCAGTGGTCTCTGTGCTCCGCTGGCAGGGCCAATATCGGAGCACTCTGGGGTGTGGGTATTTCTCCTCCTGATTGCAAATAACCGAAAGATTAGCACCAGCAGCTGTTTGGAATTGGAACAATGGAGAGACCTAGGAAGTGGAGAAATTGAAAAAGGAGAACCCCCCTCCTAATCACCCAGCTCAAAGTTCACCAAGTCAGACTGCATGACTTAACGTGACCTCCACCTCGGCTTCACAGGCTGTTTGCTTATGGGGAGGCTGGGGGGAGGCAGAAGGAGAGAGGGAAGGGGGCGGGGGGGGATAGGGGGAGTTTAATGAAATTTCCTATAGAAATGGGAGGTTATGGCGTGGCTGGACGGTCCCCTTTGGCCGCCGGATGCTCTCGGTGTTGTCCCGTAGGGCGGGTTTGGGGGTTCTCTAACCCGCAGGGGGGGTTGAACCCCCTCCATCCTCTTCAGAGGTTCGCCCCCTCCTCGGGGGGCCCGATCCTCCAAACCAGGGTTCGTCTCTGGAAGAGGCGCCGGGGATGAGCTGCCCTTCCCGGGGCAGTGACATCCCGGGCGGGGGGTCCGCGGTGGGTTCGGGGGATCCCCGCCGAGGGGCAGGGGGCCGGGGTTCGCCCCCCGGCCCGGCCCTGCGCTGTCTGGTGCGGTGTGAGAGCGGCTGAGCTGTCAGGAGGGGTTTGAATGGGATCCCTAATGGATTTGACTCGGAAATCTCGACTTGACCAGTTTTTTCCTCTTTAAAACAAACTCATTAAACTTGTCAACACTCATTAGGGCCTTAAAACGCTGAACTGGAGTCACTGGGGAGAGCGGTTGGTGGGGGGCTGCCCGGGGAAGGAGCGCTGGGGAGGGGGCGGCTCCGCATCCCTCCGTGCCGGGGCCGCGGCCGCGCTCCCGCGGCTCTGCGGGGAGGGAGAAGGGGCTGCCAGGAAAATAAACGCCTTAAAAGAGAAATCAAGGGAGGAGAGAGAGAGCCGGCACGGGGAGGGGGTTGTGCCTTAGGGGCATCTCCGCACACCCCCCCCGCCTTCCCCGGGGCTCGGCTACAAAGGAGGCGCCGGGGCAGGGGAGGGCTCCGGAGTCTTGTCCAGAGCCTTGGGTTTGGGGATGTTCCCTGGGATGGGAGAGTGCGTGGGGGAAATAGATCTGTTGGGCTGTGATTTCTGCCATTGCCGGGGGAAGGGGGAATAGTGGGAAAGGGAGGGGGAAAGGTTAGAGCCAGCTTTCAGCCCTAAATCCCCTGGAAATGAGCCTGGTCTCCGAAATTCCTTCCCAATCCCCCTACCCAAAATATTTTGAGAGCTGTAAAATTAGTCGGAGGTCGTCTTAATTCCGTCGGCAGGATGAAAATTGCTTTGGGGGGGGGGGGGCAATTAAATGTTGTGCATTTCCCTGTCTCTTTTGAATAGAGGTTTTGTTTGGGGTTGATTCAGATTTTTTTTTTTTAAGGGTTTATTCTGATGCTTTTCAAGCCTCGGTTCCCCTTTAAGGGGGAAAAAAACCCACCCCTATTAAAAAAAAAAAAACCTTCGAGACCTTCTGTTATTCCCCTCTCTGAGAATGAGAACATCAGCTATTCAAGCGTATTGATGAACTCCCCCAAAAAGTTTATTAAGAGAAGCGAAAACAAAAGGACTAAAGGCCGCAGGCAACTGGACAGACAGTTTATAAACTAAGGTCCCATTGTCCCCCTGAGGCAGATGCATGAATACCTCTGAATGGGTCCCTTTGGAGTGACAAGATCAAGCCAGACAACAGCATGTTAAAAGGAAGGAGCACTGTTTCTCTTTCTCCGACCCAAAGATCTGTTCCCCCTACTCCTCCTGCATTAATGTACATCTGCAGGGGGAGGAATAAATAGCTCCTTAGGATCTGCGGCCTTCGGGGTTTTTATTCCTCCCCCCCAGCCCCGGCTCTCTGCACCATATGCTGCGGATCAGCCCTCCTTCCCCGCCGCCTCCAGCCAGGCCGTCGCCTAAAATGATCCCCAGCACTCGCAAACTTTCTTCTCCCTCTCTCCTTACCCCCCTCTCCCCGTTCCTTCCCCCGACCGCTGTTCAAATCGCGATTTACGGCCCTGCTTGTCTCTGAGATCCCTCGTGGTCAATTAGGTTTGCACAGAGCCATTTCACTAATAGGCTTTGATGGATTTATTTTATTTTATTTTTTTTCTCTCCTTGCCCTGGGCTGGCAGGATGTGGTGGTGGGGAAGAACACCCTGAGCATCCCATGGAGAGGGGCAGGGAATGGCAAACCTGGCAGTGGGGACCTGCAGAAGTCCCCAAATTAATGCCCAAAGTGGCCATTGTGGTTCACCTCACTGTCACTGTCGTGGCTGGAGGGGCCGAGCTGAGCAGCATTTGGGCAATGCTGAGCAGCTTTGGTTTCCCATCAAACCACACTGAGCTGCATGAGCCCCCCAGTTAATTCAGGAAAAGTTTCTAAAGCCTTGCAAGTGGAGAGGAGTCAAATATGTGTTTGCATTGAGACATTTTAGCTTTATGATCTCGGGGTATTTTGTTGCCTGGACAGTGGAAAAATAGGGGAAGAGTGAGTTTGTCATCACTTTGGCCCTTGAAACAACTTGTGGGGGCACAGAGCACAACAAACAGCCCAGGCAGGGGGTGAAGCTGAAGGCAGAGGCTTCCCAGACACCTCAGTCCTCACCCCCACATCCCAGTCCTGGGTGTCTGTGGGTCCCTCTGTCCCTGCTGACATGTCAGGGGGAGCCCTCCAAGGCAGGAGCCTCTCCCCAGGGGCTGTGAGGGGCTCTGGGGGTGATCACTGCTCAGTTCAGCTCTCCCTGGTGCTCACAGAGCCTCTGCTCAGCCTGTACCGAGAGGCAGCTCCGAGCCTGGGGTGGGAGGTCAAGCGATGATAATAATAATAATAAAATCTCCCCTTTCCCAGCCTCACCTCACCCTCCCCAGTGGAAGAGCTTCTATTTCATGGCTGGCTAAAGCCAAACTTCCCTCCAGGAGGTTCCATGACTCCTGACCCTCCTAACCTGTACTTAGAGCTTTCCAAAGGGGACAAGCTCCTGGAGAGGTGACCTGAACGGAGACAGAGCCACAAGGGCAAACCCAATCTATTTAATAACAAAAACAGGTCAAAACAGCAACAGGGAGGAGAAAAACACTGAGCAAAAGGAACAAAAATACTGACCAATGTGAATGTTTCCCAATCAGGGAAAAACCTGGTTAGTCAGGTAGGGGGTGGTTTGGAGGGAATGTTGGAAGGTGGTTTTGTGGTTTTGGTGACAGTTCTGCCCTTTAACTGGTAAACCCCAGGTGGACTTTAGCACCATGCAGGAACCCACATCCCCAGCCAGGGCTTGGAGGTGGTGATGCCTCCCCAAAGGGACCATGCATGGGGACAGTGTCAACCAGCTTGAGAATAAACCTGTGCACGGGCCCAAGCCCTCGTTTTTGGAGAAATATGACAATTTGGTGCCATGCTAGAATTAATTAAGCCACTGACCCTTCAAGTAAATGCTTCCGCATTTGATTTTATGTATAATGCCACTGACTTCAACAGACCCACTGATGGACCCAGTTTTTTGCAGGACATGAGACCCTTTGCAGCCCCTGCAGTGCAGGAATATTTGTATTATTTCTTTTTGGGTTTTCCATAAGGTGCACTTGCCTGAAAGCATCACAAATGGGGCAGGGGAGATGAAAAAAAGAAAGAGATGAGAAGCTGATGTAATGAAAGACCAGCAGATTTTGGGTCATTCCTCTTCCCTTGGTGGCTCCCTGAGGCAAAGCAAAAAAAAAGGAAAACACGAACACATAATCAAACCAAGGAGCCAGTTAACCAGGCCAACCCGTGTCATCCCAAAGTCCCATTTAGCTGCTCGTAGGATTATCACTTGTTGCTGATTCCAACCCAGCAGGTGTTGTCAGCTATTTATGATCAGTGGTTATCCAGTGGCACTGGAGAGCCTGGAACTCAGTGTCACATCCAGACCAGAGCCAACTTCTCCCCTGAGATCCCAAACCAAATTAGACTTCACACAGCAGCAGATGTTAATACACAGCATATGGGGACAGGGGGAAATACAGGTTCAAATCCACAAAGATGGTGAAATCTCCACACCCTTCACCCTGTTAGTCCCTGTTCTAGAGGGAAAGCAGAAGGAATAGATCCGTGTTTATGCCCAGGGAGCCTGTGGGGGAGGGCAGGGATGAAGGCGTTGCTTTGTGCATGGGATGGATGGATATTATTTAGACTTTGGGGCTGGATTTGCGGTGGGCAGGGTAGGAATGCACAGCCAGAGCCAGCTCCCAGCTAGAGAATATTAAGGATATTTTATTAGGGATAACCCAAGTGAAGCAGCTTGCCCAGGTTCATGTGGAGAATCAGCAACAAATCAAGACTGGAACCTTGTGTAAAAATGACTGAGCAGAGCCCCATCCACAGGTTTCCTTTTCCTCTTCAAAATCTGGGGGGTTTATGCAGGAAAATTCCAATGGTATCCACAGGAGTTTTACCCAAAGATTGAATATGGACCTGGAGATTTGGCTTCTTTCTTTCCTTTAGAGGCAAATCAGCTCTCAGGGCAAACAACCCGACGCTCCTTGGAAATAAAACACATTTCTGGCTCAGGCCTGAAAGGCTTTACCTTTGTGGGCAACTTGATCCCAGTGAGTCCTCCCAGGCTGTGTCCTGAGAGGATTCCCCATGTAAGCAGAATTGGGGGGATTGGGGCAGGGCCCCGTAAGAAGCATTTCAGGACTGGAATCAGCTCTGCAAAACCCAACCAGCTCCTCCTGGCTGGTGCCTTAAAGACAAGAGTCACAAATCCAGGATAAAGTGCCAAGGGATCCCCTGAAGCTTTTTGAAGGAGGCTGGACCTTGCTGTAAAACTCCCCAAACTGGGCTCAGGTCCTTCCCTTCTCGGCATGTTTTAAATGATTTTGGGTTTTAATGGAGGGCCTGGAGCTCATTCCTTTGTATTCCTGGCATCAAACAAGGGGCTGCTGCCCCCAGCTGGGTTCCTTGCACTTAGAAGCAAAGCTCAACTCAATATTACCTTAATTAATTAACTAAGGGGACAATGGCTCTCGAGGTCTCACCTCTGTTTGCAGGGAGGGGGACCTTTGGACAGAGCCCTGCCATAAACTAATTCCCAGTTCCAGCCAGGAGTCCTAGTGGGAAGAGTCAAGTGACACTATTTACTTGTTTACCAAGAATTTATGTCATATTTGTTTTTCCCCACCTTATGTCTGCAGCACTGAAAACTCTGTTGGGGGTGCAGGGGGAAGGAGGAGGAGGAGAGGGTATTATTTGCACTAACCACTGAAATCAAAGCACATTCCCATCTGAAAAATACCACTTCACAGCTTTTGGTATCTTCTCTCTTTTTTTTTTTTTTTAATTTTAATTTAAAAAAACTTTTTGAAGCTTTCCAGGTTCCATATAACAAATCTGAGCTTTGATGCTTTAAAAGTGCCCTAAAGAGCTACAGGCAACATCACAGTTAACCAAAAAAATATATGTTTAAAGGCTCCTGTGAGCACTTGTATCTCTTCTGAATGTTGTGGGTGGGGTTTCTTTTGCATTTGCAAGCAAGCACCGCGCTTTATTCCACCCAGGAACGGGCATTTTGTAGTTTGAAGCAGAGGGAAAAAATGTTTTAAAAGGTCACAGTGAAATGTGACCAGCTGGGAAATCTGGGAACACGTGTGTCAGACACTCCCAGGGCATTGTGAGGGGATTTGGGGTCCAGACCCAGAAGAAGGGCAGTAATTGATATTTTTATGGGTAAGGAAACTAAAGCACAGGCTGGATATGTCATTTCATGTCCCACCGGGAGCTCACAGAAGGAACTGAATCTGTGTCTCCTGGAGTTCCTCCACCTTCACAAATCATCCTCCTGGGTCAAACTCTCAAACAACTTGAAATGGCTTCACTCGGGGCAGTTTTGTGGATTGAGTCGCTCTCTGAGTGGGGCTTTGAGGAGGAGCTTTAGGTATTTGGGATCTGCTGTTTTTTAATACACTTCTGGATGTAGTATTTTGATTGTTTGGCAAATGATTCCTCCACTCTGTCCAATTGTGTTGGAAAGAATTGTCCCTACTGACACACCTAAGAAATCTCAGGAAAAGGACTAAGAAATGCACTCCTTACGTGCAGAAAAACCAGGATATTTCACAGGAGATTACTTTTTGGATCAGAGAAAGGATCAGTTACTTTTCCCCCCGCGTCCACACATTTTTGGTCTGGGTTTCATTGCTCAGAACTTCTGTTGGTGCATGAAAAATACATTTGTGTGTATTTGAGAGCTCTGGGGCACAGGAAAACATGACCATTCACAACCACATCTCCCAGTTTGAGCCAGGCAGCTCTGGGGGCTGGGATTGAGCCACTGGAAATTCAGTCCTTATTGTCTCAGGTCCCGAATCTGCAATTACTTATGTCCATATTTAATTCCATCCACGTGAGTTGCCCCACGGGAGGAAACACAGACACAACTGAGAAGGTCCTTCCACCACCTCCTGTAAAAGTGAACAGCTGAGAAGGGGATCATGAGCTCAGCTGGAAATCGGCATTCCCAGCGTGTGGGATCTCCTTGGACACTCATTGGAGCAGAGTTGTGCTCACACAGAAAGCTTAAAAGGAGGGATTCTGCCATAAACTGCAGAATTTGATGGACCTACTTTAGCTGGTACCAAATAAGCAACTTCATCTTTGAACTCCAGATACTGATTTTTATTTCACCACCACCAGGTTGTTTAATTTGCAATTCTGAATCTGCAGACAGGAATCTGGCCCCCCTTTGTATGTTCTCTCTGTTTTCTCTAAAGAATATGGAATTCACTCATGGCTTTCAAGACTTAAGATCTGGCTCTGCTATTGAATTATTCAACACTTCCAGTGTCCAGGGCCAGATTTGACAGGACTTGGAGCAACCTTGCCTAGTAGAAGGTGTCCCTGGCCATGGAAGAGCTGGAATGGTTTGGGTTGAAAGGGACCATAAAGATCATCTCATTCCATGGGCAGGGACACCTTCCACTGGAAACATCTGAGTGTTGGAAGAGCTGCTCTTAATAACTGAGTAGGTGAATGTGAACCAGCTCTGGACCAGCACTTCCTCACCACATCTCAGAAACAGTGATGATGATGTTGGACCTGTCAAGGTTACAGGGAGATTGCTCTTAATGATTATCACTCCCTTAATTCTACTTAGTAGACTTTGGTCCTTACACTCTCATGTCCCACTGACTTGTTCTGTGTTTGATTTCATACATGTGAGTGGCCTCATGGTAGGATACACAGGCAGGGTTAAAAGGCACTTCCACCACCACCTCCTATAAAAGCAGACTTACAGACTCCTCTTTATCAGACCTAAAGCTGTTGCCGTGTTGGGTATTTTAGAGTCCAGCTCGTGGAAAGCCACTTGGCTGCAGTCAGTCCTTTTCTTGCTTCTTGTGGTTGTTACACACGTGTCAGGCTCTTCAAAGGAGCCCTTCCTCCAGCCTGTGCTGCCTTTGCAGTGCCCGTCATGTGCAGGGACCTGCTGATGGTAACTGGGCAGCAGCATCGTTAGGGGGTCGTGATCGGGTCGTGTCACAAACAGGGACATCCAGGGGATTGTAGGTGATTTTACTGGCTTTGACTCCAGCCTGCCCTCCGGTTGCCTGCATGTCCTCGCCACTCACCCTCTGATTTTCGTGGGGTGCTTGGAGGGTTGGGCAGGATGGTCCAGTTGAGGCAAATTAAAGCAAAAATTTTCTTTGTCCCTCCTCTCTCTGGGAACCACAAATCTCCATCAGAGTTGTGTAATCCCACCCAACCCGTGCTGGGGGTCTCTCAACTTGACAGTTTCCACTTTCTTGCTTTCCCATCATAGATACAACAGAGCAGGTGGTTGTAAATCTCTTTGACAGAGGGAGCAAACACCTCTGTTGGGTTGTTGGCCAAACTGTTGTGGCTCGGTGTCCCCTGACAGTGCAGTGGCATCAGGGAGCTGAACGAAGAACCCCAACCCTGACCCCTCCTGCACTGGTTCTTGCTCCTGGTCAGGGCTGACCTTCCCCTGAGAGCAGGGCAGTTACTCTGCATCACCAGGACTGCAGAATCCTCACTGTCAGAGCTCGGGGTTGGGACACAATCCTGCTCACCTGAGCCCGAAGTACCCGGTGCCCACAGGATTCCAGCCTGGATTGGAGCCAGGGGCCGAGGGGAGCAGCTGGAACAGGGCAGGAGGGGTGTGCTGGGTGGGGGTGCAGCCCCTGGCCCCCTTCACTGGGGCGGCTCTGCCTATGATGTCCCTTCCAGAGGGCGAGAGGGGACTGGAAACCTTTCACAAATGGAAATGCCGCCCATTTGTTTATAATTTTATCCCCCGACATGTAACCTGAACCTGATGGAGTCAAAGAATTAAACCTCTGCATGTTTCCTACCTCAAAAACACTGGAGCAAATCCAGGGCTCTTGAAAGTGAATTATTCCAAAGAGCTGAAAGGGAAAGAAAAAAAAGAAGCCTGACTTTTTGTATTTTTTTGTTTATTTGTTTGTTTTTGGTTTTGCCCCTTCCCAAAGTTTTGAAAGAGTGCCCTTACTTGTTCTCCAGCATCAATGGGCAACCAATGCATTTTTGGGAGCATGGCCAGTTAGTTGCAAAGTAATCCCCACAATTTACAAATAATTGTATTTGTTTACAGGAGTTTTGAGGACAGAAAGTAATTCCAAGGGAACGAAATTTCGCAGGCTAAGAAGGAACCTCGGAATTTTTATTTTCCATTCTTTTTATTTTTTCAGGGAGAAGAATTTTCTGCTCACAAAAATATAAGTTAAACACCTCAGGACGAGCTTACTTGTTGCAATTATGCAGTTTTGGGTTATTAAATAAGCTGTGAATGTATTTTGCCATTAGCATTCCTGCACAGGGAGGTTTGTGGTTGTTTTTTTATTTAAATGTAGGGTCTAATCAGCTTACACAGAGTAGAAGTGACCTACCTGTTAATCTAGTATGTGCATTTTGCCTGCCATAATTTGAAGGGTCCAGTGGAGATAGAGGTGTTGATTTGGCTGATTAAATCAAACTAAAACCAGGGATCAGGTAGAGCGGGGTGAGGCTGCTCTGTCCATCTCTCCAAGCTCAATACTCTCTAATGTTTTTTTTTTATTGAGTCAATTATTGAGCCAATTTACACCATCCCAAAGGTGTAATTTCCTGGAGTGCACTGGTTTAAACAGGGAAAAACCACATTGACAAAACTATGGGCTCAGGTTATAAGATTTTAGATCAGAGATCATGTTTTTGGTTAGGATTTGTAAATCACCTGGTGCACTGGGCAAAAAAAAAAAAAAAAAAACAAAACAAGGGAGAGGCCAATACTTTGGGAACTTTGTATATATTTAGATTGTTAAGTAGCAGAATTCCAGCTTGTGGGACTGTAAGCCCATGGGATATCCATGGAACTGTGAATTGGAGCGACGTCCAGGGGAGATTTTTACATATGGACTATAAACGGACATAATGGATGATGGATAAATAGGTAGACCTGAGAGGAGGGAATGAGCAGCTGGATTGCTGGATAATGGATAGACTGGGAGGAGGGAATGAGCAGCTGGATTGCTCATGTCCCACATTACTCACAGTGTTACACTGGGGCAAAGGGTTTAAAAGGGAAGTGGATCCCAGTGGCTGCTCTCAGGGCACACAGGGAAACAGAATTCCAGTATCAGGATGTCCAGAGGAAGGGTGGGGTTGGCATCCTGGAAGGGCTCTGGCAGGAGCTGAGCCAGCCCTGTAGCCACGAGAAATCAGAGGAGAAAGGGGCAATACACTACTTTGCCTTCCTGCATTGCCCATCCCGTGTGTGCCCCTCTTTGGGATGAATTCTGCTCCCAGTTAGAGCACTTTGGCTCCAGAAATGATGGTCTGGCTCCATGTAGCCAGGAGGAAAATCCATCTCTTGCTCTTTCTGAATGGTTGAGCAGCAGGACTGTCCCTTTCCTCTGTCCCAGTGCCACCAGTGCTCTTGGCTCCCTCCCGTCCCCTATAGCCTCCCGCTCTGCCAGCTGAGTGGCTGCCAGCTTCCCAGGGATTTATCCATCCTGCCCCATCCTATGGATCGAAATTCAGGAGAGCAGAAACCTGCCGAACCCCTTTTTGGGGGCCAGCCTTGTCTTTTCCCAGTGCCAGCCATGCCCCCCACATCCCAGGCTCTAAAAGCAGCCTCCCAGGATGGCAGAGCTCGGTTGGTCGGAGCTTTTCTTGGCCAACTTTTTTGGTGCCTGAGCGCGCCTTGAAGTGTCAGCTTGACATAATATGTAACAGTAATTAAGAAATAAGCCTCTTGCCCGGTTTCACAGCAATCATTTAGCTAAGTAACTACCATGGTCCAGTGCCTCAAAAATCACCATTAGCCCACGCCACTTATGGCCATAAAATTTCTTGTTTTCTGCTTTTCATCGGACTCACCCTGGAATCTTCGTTTTGCTTTATTTATACATTTGCACTCAAACAATGGCAATAAACCCATTCCCAGAGTGTTGCAAATCAGAAATTTGTCCACATTTTTTCCACCACCTTCCTGGGTGAAGCTGCCTTTTGCTTGGGAACGGCGGTGACTGGAGGCAGCTGGGGGGGGGGGGGGGAGCTGGGTGTCGCTCAGAGATTGATCGGTGCTGTTGGAAGTCGCTGGGATGGGGCAGAGAGGGGGAGCCAGAGGAATCCGGCATGAAAAGGCAGTTTGTGGTGACAGGAGTTTCTTTTGAAAGACCTGATTGAATCAGACCTGAGGCGGGAAGAAACGGCTGTTGCCTTCATTGAGTTTTCGGTAACTTTTACCCCCCTCCTTCTATCGAGGTTTTTGGGCTTTGTTCTGTTTTAATGTGTCCTGTACTGGTTAAGCTGGAAGAAATAACCACGAGGTTATACCTGCAGAGGGAAAAAAAAAGAAAAGACCAAGGACATCTCACTCAGTTCCTCGCAGCCCGTGAGACATATTTGTGACTATTCTGAACCAGCGGAGCACTCATTCTGACACGTTTTTAACCCAGCTCACTATCAGGCTCTGGGCCACAATAAATTACAATTAAAGCTGTCTGCAGGCAGCTCAACGGACCATGTCACAATGCTGTGACACAAACTGAGTTGTCTTAGTTGGTACAATTTATGGAAAAAGCTGCTTGCCCAGCCTTATTACCACAATATCTGCAAAGCACCTTCCCCTGGGGACTGTGCTGCCATCCACGCTCGCAACACAGATGCTGAACAGTTCAGCTTTAATTAAATAAAAACCTCTGATGCTCTGAGCCCCATTTGCCTCAATATCAGGCTTGTCCCTTCCCCGTTACATCTCCTGTGGGCCCAGTTGAGCTTTTGCTGGGCCGGCTCTGGGAGCAGTGGCTGCTCACTCAGGCAGTGCCAGCTGGCATTGTGGACATTTACCCCCAGTGACATCTGAATTGAGCTCAGAGTAAATGCCCTCGTATTTTGGTCCACCCCACTTCAGAGGGAGTTTTGTCTGAATCAAAAGAAATAGGGACAGGAGTGGGGGGGGGAAAGAAGAAAAAAAGGAAGATTTTTGGGACTTAGCGTAGCCTGCCTGGATTTCCCTCTCTCGTGGCATTTGGACACCAGAGAAAGCGCTGGGACTTAAACTGAACTATCGACTTTCAGAGGGAAAATTCCTCCTGGCATGAACAGCCTCATGCTGACTGACATGTGCACGAGGTGACCTACTAAGTATTTTATTTTTTTTTCTTGCTGTTGAATTTATTCCTCCCTGACTTCTTGGTTATTCTGCTAAAATCCATCTTCTCCTTGAGCCCTCGTGTGAACATCTCTCTTCATGAGGCATTAAAGTCTTGCTCTTTCTGCCGAAGGGCCTGTGGAATCTACCTCAATTATCACCCCTGGCCTTGCTCCCCACACTCTCCAGCCTCTCCTCCCCTGCTCCTTTTACAGAACCATAGGATGAGTTGGGTTGGAAGGGCCCTTAAAGCTCATCCCATCCCACCCCCTGCCATGGGCAGGGACACCTTCCACTAGCCCAGGCTGCTCCAAGCCCCATCCAACCTGGCCTTGGACACTTCCAGTGATCCAGGGGCAGCCACAGGTTCTCTGGGCACCCTGTGCCAGGGCCTGCCCACCCTCACAGCCAAGAATTTCTTCCCAATATCCAATCTAAATTTACCTTCTTTTGGCTTAAAGCCATTCCCCCTTGTCCTTTCATTCCCACTTCCCTTCTCTCACCCCTTGTGAACTATCCCCCAAATTTCAGAGTTCAATCTCTTAAAATGCCTTTCCTCAGAAACTCTTCCTGCTGTCCCCCCTGACAGACAGACAGACAGACCAACTCAATGCCAGCCCTGCCAGGTACTCACTGGGCTTTCTTTCCTTTCATGTGCTGCTGCACTCATATATATATATATATATATATATACACACACACGCATATATATACATATATATATATAATATGCTTACTTTTGTCTGCAACCCTGGGCACTGCCCCAGCCAAGATCTATGTTGTGCAGTGAAAGCAGTGCTCAGTAAACCCTGCATTAGGTTCAGCCTCTGCCTCTCTCCCCAGAGCACATCCCCAGGGCTGCCTTTGCTCTCTAAAGCTCTCCCAGGGCACTCCTCGTCGTTGCTGTTCCTTTCATCCTTCTCCTCCACCCCTTCATTCCCAGCCCCTCTCCCACGGTGCTGCAGTGCAGAGCAGGCAGTGCCGTGGTTCTCAGCACTCAGGTGGGGTCACACTCCTGGCAGGGCTCTCCTGTCCAGGACAGACAGCAACCACACGAGCTGGCTCCTGGTCCCGCCCAAAAATTTGGCAAGTATACAACAAACTTACACGAGTCTTATTAGCAGCAAATCCACAGGGAGGGAGGGGCTGGGGGAGCCTCTCCAACAAAAATAATAATAGAGGAAGAGCAGCTGAGTTGTTGTTGGGTTTGTTTCAGGGGAAGCTGAGGGTTAGCAATAAAACCCTCCTTGCCTGTTCAGCTGTGGAACCTCATCCCCTCTGGCTGAGGGAAGGCAGGGAGCAGGGATGGGCAGAGGAGCCATTTCCCACCCCGGGAAGGCTCTGCCTCCAACAGGTTTTTATCCAGCTGGACGCGTAGATCGATGGTCCTGATTTGTGATCGACTCCTGTAGACAATCCAGACCATTTCTGTATCTCACCCAGCTCTGCTGCCCGTGGTGACAGACGAGCTCATCCCCAAGGACCCCTAGACTGCTTTTGCCCTTTTCCCCTCCTGTTTTGTGTCAGCATATTGATGAAAGTTCACTTCTCACCTTGAGTCGTTCCCACTTTGTCTCTTCTCCATTTAGCAATAATTTTTAGGTCAGAGAGCAAACTCCCCCCCATTTTCCAACCCCTGTATTTCTCTTTCTGTCCACATTCACCACACACCTGAAAGCAGCAGCTGCCCTGGAGCAAAGCTTCCAGATCATTGATTTGGATAAATCCCACTTCTCCATCACAAGATATCAGCACAGAGCCACTGGCCCGACACCAGTGTCTCTGTCAGTGGCACTTGGAAGCCACAAAGAACCTCAGAGCACAATTTTATTCTCAGACCTGTCATTTATATTTAATCCTTTTGTCCTGTTTCGGTTCTCTATTCTACCCAGGTCTTTAGGGATCGAAAGGTATCATAAGCATATAGGAAGGTCCATATATTATTGGTATAGAGGCTTTTGGCCTTTACCAGGCTTCTCCCCACCTTCATTTAGGTGTGGACCTTTGCTAGTAACTCAGCTGTACTGCTTTATTTAAATTTACCTGGCTATTTGGGCACAATAAATACCAGGTGAAAGCAGATCAGTATAAGTTTGATCTCTAAGGCTTGTGGAACAGGCCTTACAAAGTGCTAAATCAGGGCTTTTAAAAGACAAATGACTCAATGAGCACCTCTGCTTGGGGGGCCGACGAGGGATAAAGGTCAGCAAGGAGATTCAGGCCTTGTTTCAGAGGTATAAAAACTTTTCTGATTTAAAAACTGATTATTTTTGACCTTAATTAGGCAGTCTTCACCTCCTCTCAGACTTTCAGATTTCACAGCAGAATTTTGCTGGCAAGTAATGAACTGTTTGGGGTTTTTCCTCTCTTTATGTCTGTAAACACCTTTCACATATTGATTCTTCTGTGTTTCCTTGGATACTTTTTCCAGCCCAGATTTCCAGGCTGAAGTTGTCTTAGATAGAAGCTGAACTTTTGAGTACTGCACAGTTTAATCCTGGGTATCAAATAGCCCTTTCTGATGAAAAAAAAAAGCAACATTTTAGCACCAGTCAGCCAGGAGTTAATTGGCACTGGGAATATTCCCCTTGGAGCAGGAGATAATCCCAGAGGAGCCCGTTCCCACTGGGATATGTCCAATGCTGGGAGCTGTCAGGGGTAGGATTCTGAATTAAATTGACCATTTATCTCTTTTGTTATAAAAACTTCTCTTTGAATGCGTCAGCAGAGGGTGACATTGTGCAGGTTTGGGAAATATCTGGAGTGCCATCAACAAAAACTTTGAAGGCTGGAAGTGTTCGGAATGGGTTAAAATTCAAAGAAAGTCCATTAGGTTTTGTTAAAATTTGTAAGAAATACTGAGTTATTTTCATGCAGCACTGCTGTGCACTAAGAAAATATTTTAAATCTAAGTATTATTTCTCTGCTAAAAAAATCTTAGTTTTATAAATACCATTTAATTTTTTTAATATATAAAATTATACACCCAATCTGAGTTTTTACACGTTTTTGATGGAATTTTGAGATTTTGAAAGGGAAACTTTTTTGTTCTGGGAATGAAACTGATCCCGGTGCTATCCTGCAAGAATATAAAATGATAGAAATGTTAGACTCTGCTTCTGTAAAGGAAATCTGGGCCGTTCCTACAGGTTTTTTTAAGACCTACAGACAGTCTGTGGATGGTTGTTGTGAACTGAGCCAAAACTTAAGGGTTTTGACCCAGATGTTGAAATGTGTTTGGTGGATTTTGCTTTACTTGCTTGTGGATCAGGTACTTCCAGGTGCTTTCACTGCACCTGCTGTGACAAAACCCCCCTGGAATCGTCAACACAAGGCAAAATCCTCAGTGACCCACACGAGAGGGAGATGGTTTGTAGGCACACAGGCTACACAAGGCTCTACTGGTTGGGGTGCGTGCTCTCACCTCGTGTTACAGAACCACAGAATGTTCTGTGCTGGAAGGGACCCCCAAGGATCCCTGAGTCCATTTCTGAGGTCAATGGTCCCTCTGAGGATGGAACACATCTCGGGGTTACCAGCCAGGCTCTGGCCACTGAGCAGGTGTAGGGAATGCATCCTGCTTTAAAAGGTTTCTCCCAGAAATATCAGCAGACCCCTGGGACACAAACCCCTTAAATCACCCAGTGGAGGCTCACGTAACCTTCAAGGCTTGCAGGAACTCTCTGAGCTGTGCCCGTGCTCCCAGTCCCCGAGCTGTGTCCGTGTTTCCAGCTGTCCCTGCGCCCCGTCCCAGCCGGGACAAAGCTGATAGACAAGATAATGGCTGAGGAGGGAGTGGAAAATCCCCCCTGTGTTCTGGAGGGTTTGCAGTGGCCATGGCCTGGCAGCACCGAGGGAAACCAGCACAAAGGGCCGGGAAGGCCCCTCCAGCCCCCACCACAATGCCAAAGCTGCTCCCAATGGGGAGGGGGGCTGGGAGCGGGGACTGGGGCCCTGGGAGTGGGGACTGGGAGTGGGGAGTGGGGCCCTGGGGAGTGGGACTGTGGGGAGTGGGGCCCTGGGGAGTGGGATGGTGGCTACATGACCCGGGGCAGCCCTGGCATTCCCAGAATGGGGCTCAGCTCCCCTGGAGCCCAAGGGATGAACATCCTGGTGGGGTTTGTCCCCACCGAGACCATGGCGTGCCTGGGGTTAAAACTGGAATCCAAGAGTCCTGGGTAATGAACAGGAGAGGAGGGTTATTTGTAGGGACACGGGGAATATGCTGGTTTGGGATGGATGGTCCCACCTAATCCTAAGGAGAAGTGGGAAATGCACCACACTTCTAATGTTTTTCCCAGGATATGCTGGGTTGCAAGGGCCCCACAAGGATCATCAAATCCAACTCCTGGTCCTGCCCAGGCCCATCCCCAAGAGTCACCCTCTGTGCCCCAGAGGATCATCCAAACCCTCCTGGAGCTCTGGCAGCCTTGGGGCTGTGCCCACTGCCCTGGGGACCCTGGCCAGTGCCCAACCACCCTCTGGGAGAAGAACCTTTGCCTGAGATCCAACCTGACCCTGCCCTGACAGCTCCAGGCCATTCCTTGGGTTCTGTCCCTGGTCTCCAACTCTTGGGCTTGTGTTTTGCTGAGGCTTAACATGCACACCCATTGCTTCTGGCTGTTCCAAGACACAGTTTATTTGGCATTGTGGAGAAAGTTGTTCTGGCACTGACTTGTCTGTTGTACTGGTTAGAAAACATTCATTAAAACAAAGAGATTCTCTAGTTTAGAATCGAGGGGCACCTGCGATTTCAAACCTTTGCTGCCCTGCTGGATTTGCCAGAGGGCACCTGAACACTTTTCTTGCTGGTCAACAGAGGGATCTCTGTCTTGCTACCAATTCTAACAGCTCTGGAGTTGTCCAGCAAACCCAAGAGCTTCTTCTCCCCGGGATTTCTGAAGCATGAAATGGGAATCTTTAGGCACAGAGGAAAGTGTTGAAGGAAGAAGGGCAGGCCAACCAATTACCTGAGTAATGTGTCAGAGCTGCAGGTGATGTTTAGCAGGGATGGCTCTCAGAGAGGTGTGCTCTCACCTGACTGGCAGTGCTCTCACCTAACCGGGAGTTTGGGATTCCACGTAGGAATTATGCAGCACATCTGACAAGGTGCAAGGAATCTGCCCAAGTCGTTCATTTCTCTTGGCATAATAATCCATGAAGGAACAACCAGCGGACCCAGCAGCCACCTGGAGTCAGGACTTCCAGATTTTATTTCTCAGAGCAGTAAAAATGAATTTCCACCATCCAGTTCCCTCATCTTGTCCTGCTGCCATCCTTTGTCTGTGTTTTCTCTCCATACAACCCCAACCTAACCCCAGTTATGGGCTGTAGGAACTACAGAAAGACAAATAACATTTAATGCTGTTTCACACTGAAACACAGGGTATCTGGACAATTCAGACAACTGCATATTTGAAGTGTTTCAAATTTCAGGGGGAGGTAATTTCTTAATTTAGCTAAGCCAACTTACCCTTTCCCAAGGGGAAAATCTCTGTGCTTGCACCCTGAATGTCCTCAGCGTGCAGAATGAAATTATTTACCAGCTGAAGAAGTATGAATATCAAAAGGTTCATTAAGCATTCCAGCTAATTTGCTCTGGTCTGTAAAATTTGGTTGGGGAGAAGGGGTGGATGAAAGGGGTTAGGCTTTTGCATGGTCAGTGCTCAGCTTTCAAAACTCTGCACGGTGTGGAACTAACTCTCATGGTCCCAGGCCCCTGGAAGGGTGAGGGATTCTCATGTGGGCTCATCAGGAGCTAGAAAAATATTTTTCCTGTGACATTTGTGCACTTGCTTTGTCTGTTCAAGTTGGGGGAGAGAATTTTCTTCCTGTAACATTTCACTGCTTGGTTTTCGAGTGGGTTTTCAAACCCACTGCTTGGGTTTCTGACCTTTTTTTTTAATTATGAGTTGTTAACATCTATTTTGTTTGCTGATTTTTCTCAGAATCTGTTTGTGTTAGCTGCTGGTGCCTGTCCTACATGTAGTTACTGAGATACTGAGCGCCAGAAATGAGCTCATGCCACAGAAGGTTCCATGTGTCCCAGAGATCCGGGCACACAATTCCTCTCCTTTTTCCACAGTTGTGGTCACAGGGGAACCAACATTTTGATATTTGAGACATCACATCTCTCAAAATCATGGTCCCAGCTCTTGGCTCTCTTGATTCCTGTGGCATGGTCAAAACTGAATTAAAACATGACCAGAGGCTTCTGAAAGATCCCAGGGCCACATGTGGAAGGAAATCAGAAAATACAAAGGGTTTTCAATGTCTTCTCAAATCACATCTTCATGTTGAAATGAAGCTACTGCTTAATAGAAAAAAAAATTTAATTGAATAATTCAAAAACAAAGCAAGATTTTTCATTTCAGATCAGCTGAAATGTTTCTACTACCTTAGATTAAAATATTTTCATTCTTTATCTAAAAAAACCTAAACAATCCTGTCAAAGAGAAATTATTTAAGACTATCCGGAAACATTCTCCCTGCATTTGGGAATTTGACTGTCAAACTGTAAAACTCCAGATCCGCACTAATCAAAAGAGAAGCAGTGGCAGAAATACCTGCTCCCATCTGTGAGTGACAGGCTAGAACATTATTCTCCTTGTATTCAGTCCTTCCAGCTGGTAAGCACAGGGCTCCTCTGTGAAGACCCTTCTGGTTCCATCACTGTGGGAAATGCTTTTGGCTTTGCTCCTCATTTTGAATTCCTAAGCAGGAAGTAGCTGTGAAAGGTTTCAGCTTCTGCCCTGTGTCTGTCAGGGTGCAGTTGCCTCACAGAATCACAATCCAAGAGGGACAGTGATCACTGCAGCTCCTAAAAGATCCCTTGTTACATCTGAAAATACCTAAAAGATGAAGTCATGTATCCTGAGAAATGCTTGGCAGATAAACCCCAAGGAATATAATGCACACAGAGCTCCTGAAAAAACTCCTCTGTGGGGCTGGAGACTTTGGAACTTCTGTCTTGATCGAGGGACAGTTGTGTCCTGCCTTCCTTGGGGCTACAGGGCACGTTCAGCACAGCTCTGCTCTGGGTGGGTTTGGCCTCCCCCCATCCTTTAGAGAAATTGGTATCTGAGACTTGAAGTGTTAAATTTGGACAATTTATCCCCAAAATTAAATTTCAGAGCTGTGATCTGATGGAAATGGAGACTGTGGATATTTGGAGTCTGCAGAGAACTGAGCTCCAAGCTCAGCACAACCCTGTTCTCATGGAGTGAGCTGCCTCTTTAACTTCATCTGGGCACATTCACTCTGGAACCTAAGGATGAAAAGTGTCAGGAGAGGCAAATGTTCTCTGCTATCAAGCAGGAAAGGTCCCCTGTCACGTTGCTGTGCCTGCTCCTCTGGGAAAACATCTTGGTATCACAGCAGGAGTGGCAGAAAATGTCCTGCTGGGCTTCAGCGTCCCCTCAGAGGCACTTGTGTTGCCTGGCTTGCCACCCCGGGCCGGGAGCTGTGCTGGTGGCACAGCTGGGGCTCTGTCAGTGATGATGCCTATGAGCAGCACCACAGAGCAGAGCAGCGTGGGCAGGGCTCTGTTTGCTCCCTGAAGCAAATGTGCACGGAGCAGGAGCAGGATGCGATGCCAGGCCAGCACAGCTTCTTGTAGCCATGCCCAGTTTGCTCCTCAAGGAGAATCCCTTTCCCAGAACCTGTAGGAGAAGCTCCAGAGAAGCCTTTACGCCCCTTGTCCTTGCTGGTGGTCAGGAATAGAAGCCAAAAGGCTGCTGAGGCAGCAGGGAGCAGCTCTGCAGTGGTGCCTCTTGTTTTGGTGCCGTGGCCTGGTTTGTGCTAGTGCAGCCCCTCACTTGCCGACCTCGCCTTGCTCCGAGCCCCCTCCTCCCCCCTCTCCCCCTGGAGATCCCTTCCCGGCCCCGGGGGTTTTAATATTCAGGCCGTACCTTCCACATGAGCTGTGCTGAAGAGTTGACGTGTCGGAGTTTATTGATATCACATCGGGCCGCGCGGGGCTGTCAGCTGCACATTCAGCCTCCCCAGACCCCCTAAGGTGCTGCTTCTGGCAGCTCTAAAGGAATCTGCACAAAAACCAGCCTTTTGGTTTTGTCCAAGGTGAGACAATAAGGGCAGGGCCCTGCACCAGATGACAGGGCTGATAAAGGACCGAGCGGCGCAGGGATATCTTTCTTTCTTTTCGCTCCTTCATTCAATCCTTCTTTCTGTCACTTGCATTCTCTCTTCCCTACACTTTTCTTTCTTCTCTTTCTTCTGGGAGCAGGGAGCGGCAGAGACAGGCACCAGGGTTCAATTGCAGGCGAATGTCACAGTCCAGCTTCTCACCACACTGGCAGCAGCAGCCGCGGTCGCTCTTGGCCAACGTGACTATGGGCTCGCTCTTCTCGTGGGCCCTTTCTGCCAGAGCTCCCACACTCACGTCCTTTGGGGTTTTCCCCGGGGGCTGAAATGAGTGTAGAGCTGTGTCTGTGTGTGAGGAGAAAAGTAGGCAGGGAAAGGGCATAAATTTGGAGACAAAGGGAGAAGTGCAGTAGAGAGAGCAAGAAAGCAAGTAGAAGCAGCAGTGAAGCGAGAGGACGTGTTTATACACTCACATGTGTGTATATATATGTGTATATATATGTATATGTATGTGTGTATATATATATATATATAGTGCGTGTATCTAGATAAATAAACAAGCACAGGAATGGGAAGGAAGCAGAAGAGGGGAAAAAGAATCAGAGCTCTCCAAGGACAGCTACCTTAATGACTTTTGCTGCATCCCTCTGTTTTCCCAGACACGGTGGAGCACAAAGCAGAGGAAGGGAGGTGGTGGCTTGTGCCTGCTCTCACACACCTCTTGGCTTCAGGCAGTTGAGCTGACACTCAGATAAATGAAGCAGGGCTTGCAAACAGCAGGAGGAATGTGTTTCTCATGTGTGGTTAAGTGCTCTCTGGTGTCTCATTCTCACGGGCTGGTTTTTCAGGATTGGGAAAGGTTTATGAGGTTAAATTTGTTTATCTTTCCTGAAAGAGTCTTATACTGAAAGGTCTTTAATTTGATGGATCCAGCCAGGGCTGAAACAGCAGAGGAACTACAAGACCAGATTAAGGGCTGTTGGCAGAGCTGTGTAGGGTTTGGGATGAAAATAAAAGCGGGTGTTGCAGACTGGGGTGGAGGAGCAAGGACAGAGCTGTGAGGGGATCTCAGGGTGAGAACAGCAAGGAAGCTATGGCCAAGGCTGAGATGTGCTGGCAGAACCTGTGGGGCCAGAACTGGGACAGAAGGGGTGGCAGGACTTCAAGTACATGGGCAGAGCCACGCTGGGACAAAGCCAGGAGCAGCAGAGGTTGTCACAGGCAAGAAACTCTGAAACCTGGATTTATGGGTCTCACTAGGGTAGGATGGGATGTCCATGCCTATGTGGTGGGCTGACAGCAAGAGCAGTCCAGCCCAGATGTGTGGGGAAAGGTCACTTTTGGTGAGGTATCACCAGCACCCGAGACATGACTGTGGTGCTTCTGCTCAGACAATTTTTGAGAAAATTCTTGATTAAAAAGTACTGGAATGGATTAAGGCTGTGGGAGTGGCTCCAGGATGGAAACACATGCTTGTTTATCCATATGAGAACTGAGGTAAAAGGGTAAAACTGCCCAGAGATGTCCATCCTCCAGCTGGGGGCTGTTCTGAGTCCCTCTCCTGTGGATCTGGGTGTTGTTTTCACGAGGGTGTTTGAATAGCACAGTGTGTTTTCTGTAGTGCCATTGCAGGCCCTCTGGGAGGGTGGGCGTGGTACCCGTGGAGAGCAGTGAGATGTTGGTTTGTGCTCAGAATGAGGAGGGAAACTGGTGTGAGGGGCTCCCGGACCCCTGGCTTGAGAGGACGTGGTGTAACGTGTGCTTTGCTGCAGCGGGAAAACAGGCATGGCTGGAGCACGGGGTGGGATCACAGCAGGCTGGGCATCACTGAGCTTTCCTTGCATTTCCTGGGCCCTGGCTGGAGCTTCCACCCAGTCGAGGCATGGCATGAATTTAGTGGATGAAAGTCAGGGACAAGTTGAGCATAAGGTTGAGAGGCTTCTTGCTGAGCTGGGGCCGTGCCATAGCCTGTCCCAGGCCAACTCAACCCTGCCAGGACCCACACTGCAAACAAACACAGAGTACCAAGCTGAACATAAATGTTACATTTTACATTTTGGTCCATCACTTACTGTTTTTTCATCTCCAGGTATCATACACACACTTATCCTTCATGCCTGACTGTGTATTCCTCAGGCCAGGTGTTATGTTCTGGGTTTAACTCCTGCTGCTTTAACTCCTAAATCAAGGTGGTTATCAAAGCATCAGATCCCCCATCCTTAATGCCAGCAGGCTTCCAGCATCCTCGCTGCCTGTGCCCCATCCTCCTGTGCAGCTCAGACCCTGGGGGATGTTTGTACTGCTCCAACATCTTCCCTGTGTCTGTGAGAAATTGTCTGAAGGGAACAGGAGAGATGAAGCTGAAAGGGAAGAAGCAAAAAAGGGAAAACTACAGAGAAAGTGAACAGAGCTGTTTTCCCCCTGCCTCTTTATTTCCCCTGTATCCCAGCTGGTCTCCCTTTGCTTCCCAGTTTTGGGAGCACTATTGATGCCTCTCTAAGGACACTGTTTGGATTCAGGCAGAGGAGCCAAGGAGCCCCTGCAGCCCCTCTCGTGCAGGGCTGTGCTGGATCCTGCGCCTGCCACAAGCAAGAGGCCATGAATATTGAAGTGAAAAAGGGGCCTTTTATGGACTTCACAGATGTGGTGGGACTTGGGGCAGGCCTCATTACCTCGGGGTTCTTTAAAAGGCCAAACAAAAGCCAGAAGAAAGAGTGTTAGGGGTGGAGGGGGCAGGGAGGCGAGAACTAGAAAAAAGTTGAAAGAAAAGAAAAGACGACTGGAGTTGATGGATATTCCATCTGTTTATGTTCAGGCCAGTGCTGGGAATTAACAAAGGCTGTTGGAGACGTAGGCTCTCTTTTGCCCTCCCTCCCTCCCTGTCTTCCTCCAAATGTTCTGGATGGTTTGGTTTTGTTCAGTGCCTGCAAGGAGCAGAAGCAGAATATGTTGTGTTTGTTGTGGCCATGTGTCTTCCTGTAGGGGCACCGCAGCTGGGACTTCCCTGCCAGACCCAGACTGGGCTTGGGGTTTGCTGGGCCCCCACATCTCTCACTGATTTCACATTCAGAGTGGATGGAGCCTCCAGGGCCAGATCCCTCCACCCAGATAAATGAGTACAAACTTCTTGGCTCCTACCAGAGCTGCTCTGGTGCGTCAGCAAAGGGTTTGCTTGGGCTCTGTACATTGTGAAAGAGCATCTGCTTGGAGGTGCAATTCCTTCTTCTTTGTGGCTTTGGAAAAGCCTCCATCTAGTTCAGCTTCAAGGCAAAGGTATGTTCCAAACCCAGAGTTACCAGGAGTGGCTGCAGCTGAGAGGAATGCAGGGAGAGCTGGTGGGGAGCCCTCCACTCGAAGCAAGTCCTCGTATTGGAAAGAGCTTTTGGGCAGTGGATGACTGTTCCAAGGAAAACAGGGTCTCTCCAGCTTTTTCTTTCCAAAATCTTGTAGTGTTTCACTTGCAGTCGTGCCTCTGAACCTGGCTAGACCTGCCCCCAAAAGGCTCAGACACTTGTTCAAGGAGATTTAGGGATTTTATAGAGGAAAATGGAGGTGAATTTTGGACCTCTGTGCATCCCAAATTGACACCCCAATGAAATAAAATTTATATTCTTTTGTTTAGAATCACTCATGTATTTTGTGGCCAAGTGCCAGGTGAGATAGAATGGTTTGGATTGGAAAGGACCTTAAAGATAACCTGGTTCCAGCCGCAGATACTCCTGTACAAGAGTTTTCTTGAAATCCCCAATCCATGAGTTAGGAGGTGAATTCTGGCAGAGCTGGGAGGACAGGGAGTTCTGGGGGATGCTCAGGGAAGCAGGACCAGAACCAGGGAACACTGAACATGTTGCACCACCTGTGGGTCTTCGAGCTCAGCACGTGAACGTGGGGCCCCTCCTGGGTGAACCTTTGGATTCAACCGTGGAGAAATGATTGGATCCCTGGCTCCGGGACAGAACAGGGTTCTCCCTTTGGTCACTGGTCACCCACACGTGGGGAGCTGCTCACACTTGGACAGGTTGTGTGGGCTCCCTTTTCATCCATTAAATCTCCAGCTCTCCTTTCTCCCTCCAGCTTCTCCTTCCACATCTGATCTCCCTCATTCAGTAGAGACCTTGACATGCTGCGGGAATTCTCCAGCTGTGAACCCCCTCTCCCTTTGACCCTCACCCCTTTTCTATATCCATCCCAGACAGACAGACAGACACTGTCACTCCCTGTCGAAGAGCACCAGCTCCACTGTGAGTATTATTTCCAGGCTGGAAAGCCCATAATGGACATTACCTCAGTCTGTGGTTTGGTTACAGCTGGTCAGTTCAGGGTCTGAATAATAAAAATACAGAAAAATATCCCAACCTTTCTCTTGCCAGGCCCCCACACTAATGCTGTGCTGAACACTGCAGCCCCCAGCTGAGCTGTAAATGATTTTTTCATTTTCCTAGACCTGCTCCCTGGTCTGTTTGGTATTCAAGGGCACCCCACCAACAGGCACTGTCATTCTGCTTGGGCTGAATTACTTGATTAAAACGCGTATCAACTATTATGTGATTCGTTTGCTGCTGCTGCTCCACACCACAGTCCCCTAAACTATGTTAAACTGTGATACAGCTGCACAGGCACGAGCAAGCGCTGGGGAATGGGGGTTTACAGGTTGGAAAGGGGAGGGAGGGGAAACCCAACCCTTTATTGTATGTGCTGTGGCAATTATTGGGGTTTTGTGTCTGGGAATGTGCTTGGAGAGGGGCGAGGGGGGCAAGAGATGAATTTGAAACACCTGTCCGCCTCTGCAGTCCCACCTGCTGCTGAATAGGTTTGGAGGTGAGCAGGGTTATTTGGGGCACACAGAAGCACCTCTGGCTCACTGGGAACTCGGGACTTCTTTGTTTTCCAAGAAGACAGAGACGAGGCTGTTCTTGTTTCTGTGCTGGAAACTAAAACCAAGGCAGAACATTTCTGTGATGCTACCATTGTGTCACCTTTCCTCTCAGCCTTCTTGTAGTCTTGTTTGCATTTTGATGGGGTTTGTTTGCTTTCTGCCAGAGGGAAAGGCAGATGCTCAGAAGTCAGGGAGAGTTCCAGCTCTGTCTCCTGAAGCTGTGGATTGCAGGAGCAGCACAGGAGATGTGCTCTGTGAATGAATCACTGTGTCTGGGTGATCCTTCTTCATCCTACATGCTTTTGGGGGAGCAGGAAGGAAGCATGAGCTGTGCAGTCCCACCCTCCTGCCCCAGGGGTGTGTTATAGCCAGGTCCATGGCAAGGATCTCACTGTAGTCATGGAATAGGTGGGGTTGGAAGGGACCTTAAAGCTCATCCAGTGCCACCCCCTGCCATGGGCAGGGACACCTTCCACCAGCCCAGGCTGCTCCAAGCCCCGTTCAACCTGGCCTTGGACACTTCCAGGGATGGGGCAGCCACAGCTTCCCTGGGCACCCTGTGCCAGGGCCAAACCACCCTCACAGCCAAGAATTTCTTCCCAGTGTCCAACCTAAATCTACCCTCTTTCAGCTTAAAGCCATTTCCCCTTGTCCTGTCACTCCAGGCCCTTGTAAATAGTTTCTCTCCATCTTTTTTGTCAGCTCCTTCAGGTACTGGAGGGCTACAACTGGGTCACCTCAAAGCTTGTCTTCGGGCTGAACGATCCCATCTCTCTCAACCTTTCCTCATAGCAGAGGTGCTCCATCCCTCTAATAAACTTGGCCTCCTCTGGATATATTTATGTAGAGATCTTATTTTAGGCCCTCATGCCAAGGTATCCCCAAGCAGGAGGTGTTCCCACCTGGGAGGTGGTGAATGGTAATGTCATCATGGCTGGGCTTCGCGAACGAAGATTTGGGAAGGCTTTATCCACATTTGTTACAGGCACGTTGGTGACTTATGAGGCAAATACGTGACAGACATATCCGATTGCAAAAGGCACAACAGAAAGACTCCTTAGATGGTGTATTCCACAAGACACGGTTCTTCCTGCATTGCCTTTTCTCCTCGAGAGTGATCCTGCGTGTGTTCTCAAAGGCATCTGCAGTGTTATAGATGGTGTGTCTCCAGGCCTCCCGATCTGAGGCCAGAGTAGACCAGTTATGGTGATCAATATGACCAAGGCTGAGATGGTGTTTCAGGGAGTCCTTGAATCTTTTCTTTGGGGCTCCTCTCTTGCGGCAGCCAGTGGCAAGTTCACCATAAAGCAAGATCTTAGGGAGGCGGTTGTCCTTCATCCTGGAGACGTGCTGGCTCCCGGGCTGGTCCGGGCTCCCCGCTACGTGCCACGTGCACTCCGCGGACTCTTTAGTCCCAAGGTGCAGTCGCAGCAGGAGAGGGGAGAGAGAAAGTGGGGGAGCCTTTCCAGCAGTTGCTACACACCCATGGAGGAGGATAGAGCAGCTTCGGAGCACACAGAGGTTTGCCATTTCAGGTCTGGGGGGGAAGGGGGAGGGGGGGTACAGGGGAAGGGGGTGGGGAAGAGAGGGGAGGGGTATCGAGCGGGCCATGGGGGTCTTCTGATTGACGGGGGGAAAAGCGGGGCACTCCTGTATGAAGCGTCACAGGTGTGCAGTGCACCTGCAGATACTTGGTAACACAGTGGAGGAAGGACATGGTCAGGGAGAATAGTGGGGTTCCTTTAGAGTGATGGGGGTCCCAGCCAAGCTGGGGACTTGAAAAGCACCTCAGCCTTGGATGGGAATGGTAATGTAGCACCATTTATTATGGCAATGTCAGGAAGCAAAAACATCACTTGAGGTAAAACCTCATCAAGAGACTCTTTAATTGTCCTGCAGCATAAAAAAGCCTGAGGTTAGTTTATGTACCTCAAGTTCAAGTGCACGTGGGACTGGAAACCTGTTCATGGACACATTTCTGCAGCTGGGACCACCAAGAGACAGCTCTGGTGGATGGAGAGCACTGTGCAGAAGGGAGGGCCTTGTGTGGGGCTGGACTTTGTGGGTGCTCAGGACTTGCTGATACCTTCCAAGTGAGGTTTTCCTCCTTCTCTCATACCTTCAAATCCAGGTTTCCCTGTGGTTGCATTGGCTCTCCAGCCAATCACCTCCAGGTGGGTTCTGTGGAGCATCTCTGCTGCTCCAGCTGTACTGGGGTGTGTTTGCTGAAGCCAATTGCAGCACAGGAGGTGCAGTTGTAGCCAAGCCATTCACAAACCCAGTCCCTTCCCCCCTCTCCATCTCTCCCCTCCAACACACATTTAATTTTTAGGATGGTGCAGCTGGAAGGAAGAAAGAAAGAGAGGAAATGAGATGAGCAATAGTGTGCAGCTCCCCTTTACCCTCTGACAAAATCCAACCCCCACTTTAATGAATGCGTTTCCATGTCTGGTCCTCTCTACCAATCCTTCCAGACGGC
This sequence comes from Corapipo altera, assembly GCF_003945725.1. NCBI lineage: Eukaryota > Metazoa > Chordata > Aves > Passeriformes > Pipridae > Corapipo > Corapipo altera. The sequence continues at coordinate 278,164 of NW_020885025.1, forward strand.
TCCAAGGTGCTTCAAGGCAGGGCAGCAGGTCCTTGTAGAGCATCAAGGGGCTCAGGCTGAGCCTGGAGGGTCTTGTGGCCGATTCCACCTAATCCTGTTGATTAATTTAACTCCAGGGCTAAGAGGAGCCCAGAAGCAGTGAATGGAGAGGAGAAAGGCAGAGGGGGTGGAAGGGAAGTAGAGGAGGGAAGGGAAGGACACAACCAGTCTGTAATTACTGAGGGTTTTCTCAGTCCTTTCCTCCAGCTCCAGCTCCCTTTGCTCCTCTCAAATCCCTCCAGAGAGGTCTGCCCAGCTCTCTCTAGTTGTACCCATCCTGAACTGTCAGCATTATTGAGGAATGGGAGTTTGGGGGAGGTAATTCCCACATTTCCTCGGGCCAGAATGGCTCCCAGGACATGCCCAGGCTTCTCTTTATCACCTTTGCTGTGCCATCCTGCCCTCACCCCTGCACACCAGCTCTGGCCACACTCATGTCCACGGGCAGAAACAACCACTGGGGTTCATCCCATCTTCCCCAGCCCACTGCAGAGCAGAACTCCCCACTGCTCCACACAGACCGTCAGCAAGTCCCTTCACATGGTTATCTCTCACCTCTTGCATGAGCCAGGTTGTGTCTCTGCCCCAGGAAGGTACCTGTACCTTGGCACAGTTCCTTGGGAGAAGAGGGAAGAGCCAACGAATTTTCACCCTGGCATTCTCCTGCTTTCACTCCCACGATGAAGTCTGTGCCTTTTTACTTCTAAAAGTATTGCAAAGCAGAGAGGTTTGAGCAGTTTCTTTTCTTCCTGAGCTATAGAGCAGTTACACAAAAAATAAAGGTGGAATTGCTCTTAAAATATAAAATCTAGTGGGATGAGTGTGTCTGTAACACACACGCTTTTCTTTAAGTTTTTTCCTTTTCTCGGACTTGTTCTGCTGTGAAATTTTTTCCCTCCATTCACATTCCCTTTCCGCTCCTTCCTGTCAGTCTTTCCCGGTGGGATATCCTGGGGGAGCTCCGTGGTGGACAGATAGCTGGTTCCTATCCTTCATCACAGCAACTGATTGGAAAACCACCCAAGAAGCTACTTCTAGATATTTCTCCACCTTCTTATTTACATTGTTGCTTGTGCCGAGTAAGTGTAAAACGCTACCAGCTCGTGATTGTTCCTACAGCAATAGTCCCGTTGTGCTGGGGGCTGGAAACTGGGATTTCCCCTGCTCACAACCATTTTTCACACAGGGGTGGGTTGCAGAAAATGAAGTATTTAAATTTTGGGTGAATCCCCAGCGAGGGAGTCTCTTTGAGTTATTCTTTTTGAGAATAACTTTAGAGAGCTTCTAATTGGGTGGAATCTTTGGGAGATTGTGGGAATGGTTTGTCCAAGGTATTCCAGCTGGTCAGGAAGGGCACAGACCTGTGGAGTTGCTCATTAGGCAGGTGAGGGAGCCTGTCCACCATAGCAGGGATGTGTTGAATAACAGGCTCGACCAGCCCATCCCAGCTGGAAGACTTTCTCTATTCTTCCCTGATTCCCTGTGTGACAGGAGCAGCTGCTCCGTGTCAGACCAGCTGGTTCCACACATACCCTGGGATTTTTCTTGCTCTCTTGGTTTCATCTTTGTAGTCGGGTTGTTGGAGCCTTGGACTTGGCACAAGGAGCTGTGGCTTCTGTTCCCAGCTCTGCTCCTGACTCACGGGGTGACCATAGGTGAGTGAGTTCCGCCGCTCCTGCCACGCTCGGGAAATGGGGATAATGCCAGGCAGGAGCTGTTGGGAGGCTTGGCGATAGGGAAGTTTACTTTGCAAGGGTTGGCCTTAACCCTGTAGGCAGCACTGATGGCTGTGGGTGGCACAGGTTGCTCCTCATGACAATCAGTCACCCTCTCCCAAAACCTCATGGCCAAATCAGGGATCCTCAGTGAGGAGTTCAAAGCTGGTGCAGGAAGTTCGGCTGTTTTCCCTTCTGGACTTCTGCAGACAGAAGTGAAGTGTGGGAGATTAAATAAGTTACAGATCCTTTTCCAGACTGTTTTTCCTTCACCCAGGGAGATCCTGGATCCAGCTGTTGGATCAGATGAGCAGATGAGCTGTAGGGAGATGATCTGACACTGCTGCCAGGGCAGGGGCAAGGGGAGATCCCAGCCATGATCACACTCTCATGGCAGGACTTGCCTGTTTGGGACTTTGGTGAAACACCCAAACAACCATTCTTGTGCTAAAGAGCTCACAGGCTGCCAGTTCCTACTAAGTGTGTGTAGTGTGTGTCCTAACTACACCTGGGTGGGTAGTAACTACAGAGAAATAGGACATTTAAATCTGGGTGTTTTCCTTCCCCTTCCTCACACTGGCTCTCTCACACCCTGGACACAAACACACCTCTGTCCTTATTATTTTTTCGTACCAAACATTGCCAGGAAAGACACAAACTAATTAATAATCACTTCAGTGATGAACTTAAATTTACTGAATGCTCTAGGTTTCCAGATGTGATTTTGCACAGCATGGTACTCCAAGGCCCAGATGTGCTTCTACCTGTCCTGAATCATGTGGGACCCAGATGTGGAAGGCTTTTATTTTCAAGTGCAGATGTTCCTTTTATTTGACACTCCAGACCTTCCCTGAAAGTGAACAAAACCAAAAAACTAGTTTAGTAGCAGGTTTTTGCCACGAGCAGTGATGTTGCCTTTAAACTGTGGGGCAGAGGCTGCTCCTCTGAGGTCAAAAGCGAATTTCTCACTGCTTTTGGTGAGAAATCAAGAAATAAAAGGTGGTCTAAAAGATGAATGTATATAAAGAACCTTACGTACTTATTGGTAAGCCAGAGGCAGAAGGGGGAAAAACCTGTTAGGGTGATGTTTTTGCCCCCAAAACAAGCCACCCACTCCCCTGCAGCAGAGCTGCCCTGGCTCCAGCACAACTGCATTATCTGAGATCCCACGTCCTCCCCGTGAAGCCCCAGGACATAAAAGCATTTTTGTTTTGAATGCAGAGGCATTTTGTGGTGATCTCAGTATAAACAAGAGAGATTCGAGGGGATATTTGCCTCCTACTCCTCAAACTGCCGCCGCTCCCCAGCAGCTGTTGGGGAATCACAGCTGCCGTTCCCAGCCCTGACAAGGAAAGAGGCAGATTTTTGGATGATGATGATATAGAGGCTGAAAAACACCGTGAGGAACTTCAGGGAACTTTATCATCAAGTTGAGCACATGGAAGTGCTGATTTAATCCTTAGATTAGAAAAGGTTCACCCAGAAAGAAAAATTAATTCTCTGTGAGCACAGTTTGGTTCTGGCTCTGTGGTTCCTCTGAAAGACAGAAGTCAAGCCTGGTAGGGAAAAGAAATCAGTGACATTATAGAGCCTCCTGTTCTCATGAGAGAGAAGGAAAAGGTGACAGCGACCATATCTCTCTCCTGCCTCAAGGGTGTCATCTCTCAGGTTGTTCCTCCCCTGCTGCCACGAACCAGGGGCACATTTCTCCCTGTCCCAAAGGCAGACACGAAGCTTGGCCTGGCTGAGATCCTTCAGACACTGCAGGGAACTGAGACCTGCATGTTGTGTCTTGAAACGAGATTTGTTCCATGAGAGCAAACACTGGAGTCACAGCTCCATGGTCTGGGTGTGCCCCCACCAAAATCCACTGAACACTTGGGGAACATCAATGTAGTGCCTTCTGCTGTATCTCCAGAGGGGAAAAATGGAGGAAAACTGCGTTTACTTATTCCAGCTGTACTTCTTTGGGCCTCAGGAGGCAACAGATGTGGTGCCAGGCTCTAGGCAGGGAGAAGGGAAAGGCACAGATCCAGGGAAAGCTAAGGAATAAGTGACCAAATAGACATTGGGAAAGGACTCTGATGGCATCTGAACTCTGTAGGAGTCTGGTCTTGTGCAAAACTCCTGCTGAAATGGGGAAATTTAAGAGTTGAGGAACTGTATCATGTGGGCAGCCCAACATACAGGTAAAGCAGAGCCGGAAAGGTTTTTCTCCACCTGTAAAAATTCCTGATTGTTCTTTTTTTTTGCTTCCTAAAGTGGTTTAAAAGAGCTGAAATGTTAAACACCAACACTTGACAAAACACAGGAGAAAATGAGGCAGCACAAGCCAAAGCATTTTTATGTGACATTTTTATGTGCTTATTTCAGCTTCGACATTTTTCAGTGTAAAATGTCTGCCTCTGAAACAGTAATTCCAAACTAAAAAATGGAAATTTCTTGAAATAAGTCAACAACTGGAAGTTCTTTCTCTGTAACAATTTGAACCGAGGACCACGACCCACCGTTTTCCTGCGGGAGTTTTGATTTTCCTAAGTTTTCTTTGCAATGTGGGAAAAAATAATAGTAGGAAACAACATAAATAACATAAATCTGGCAGATGTGTTGTACGTGGGCACCATGTGAGGGCGGGCAGGCCCTGGCACAGGGTGCCCAGAGAACCTGTGGCTGCCCCATCCCTGGAAGTGTCCAAGGCCAGGTTGGACGGGGCTTGGAGCAGCCTGGGCTGGTGGAAGATGTCCCTGCCCATGGCAGGTGGAACTGGATGATCTTTGAGGTTCTTCCAACCCAAACTGGAGTGTCTGTGATTCAGTGCTTTGTTTGATCAACAGGAGAACCAGGATTACTTCTCTGGGCTGCTCCGCTCTTCCCACAGCCTCTGTCTGACCTTGAACCACACAAACCTCACTCCCATTTCTCTCCCTTCCCAGGTAACAGGTTGGATGAAGGCTCTGACGTGGAATCTGAGCCAGACCTGCCCCTAAAGCGCAAACAGCGCCGCAGCAGAACCACCTTCACAGCCGAGCAGCTGGAGGAGCTGGAGAAGGCCTTCGAGAGGACCCACTACCCTGATATCTACACCCGCGAGGAGCTGGCCCAGAGGACCAAACTCACCGAGGCCCGTGTGCAGGTGAGGAGGAGAGTCAGCATGGGGGAACAGCCTGGGGAACAGCTCCCTGGTCACCCTGGGCAAGGAGAGGGTGCTGCTGGGCAAGAGGGATCTCTGCTCTGGGGGGAGCAGGGACAGCACCCAGGGAACGGCTGGAGCTGTGTCAGGGCAGGGTCAGGTTGGGTCTCAGGACAAGGTTCTTCCCCCAGAGGCTGGTTGGGCACTGAACAGGCTCCCCAAGGCTACCAGAGCTCCAGGAGGGTTTGGATGATCCTCAGGCACAGAGGGGATGGTCCCTTGCAGGGCTGAGGGTCGGGCTGACGATCCCTGTGGGTCCCTTCCAGCTCAGCACGTTCTGTGATTCTGAGAGGGTGTTGAAAGGTGGTGACATGGACACACATCTCCAGATCCACATCCACAAGGATCTGAGCCTTAAATCCAGTTCTGCATGAACCCTGAGACAAGCTCAGATGGTCAGAGGGTGGTACCAATAACACCAGGGGTGTGGGTTTGATTCCTGCATGGGCCATTCACTTCATAGTTGGACTCAATGAGCCTTGTGGGTCCCTTCCAACTGAGAATATTCTCTGGTTCAACACTGGACTTGATCATCCTGATGAGTCCCTTCCAGCTGAGCATATTCTATCCTACATTCCCACAGATTTGCAGATAGGCCCTTTGGATTTGGCCCCTTGCAGAGGTACCAGCTTGAGGGTTCACTCCACGTTGGAACCAGGAGCCAAACTTTCCTGTACTTGGCAAAGCATTTGGTGCTCTGTTTTCTGCTGGAGAAATTCCTCCCTTTGCTTAGGAGGGAACAGTGTGTTTGTTTCTGGTTGGTATTTGAGGACAAATCCCACCATTTACCAACTTTTCCCAGGGGAACAGATCATATTTTGCAAAGTTTGCAAGTTCTGTGTGTGAATTTTTATAAAAGTATTTTTTTTTCTCCCCCTCCACCTTCAGAGAGCATGAAAAGGGTGGGGGGAGGGAAGGAGAGGGGAGGGGCAGGAAGGGAGGGTTTGGAGCTGGGGGACTCTGACATCTACACGATTAATAGCCCTTGTGGGAGCTCCACACAGAGACCCTTATGTCTGCAGATAAAGGCTGGGTCAGCAGTGTGTGCAAACACGCCGAGGGATCAGGAGTGTGAACAGATCAGGGGGTATAACAGAGTCCCTCGGGGACAGGGAAGGGAAGGGGGAGGGATGTGGGATTGTGCCGGGTTCCAGCAGGGAAATGGAGACCCCAGCAGGGAAATGGAGACCCCAGCAGCGATATAGAGACCCCAGCAGTCTGCCCTCTGTGCGGCCACTGCACTGCTGGGCTTTCACACCGAGCACGGGGGCCTCTCCTGCTGCCCCGGCTGGATCCTGGGAGAGGAGGGAAGGAGTTCTACAGGCTTGTGACAGGGAAACACTCACTGACCCAGCTCCCCCAAACCCACACCAAACCAGTTCCTCCAAACACTCACTGACCCAGCTCCTCCAAACCCACACCAAACCAGCTCCTCCAAACCCACCCAGGTGTTCGTTGTCCATGCTCTCAGGACAATGAGCTCCATGTGCTCTCCCAGCAGCCAAAACCACAGGATGTTTTCGGTGTTTCCCCTCAGCTGTCTGGGAATGGACATTTCCCCCCATCTGGACAGCTGCTGGTTGAGGACTTTTCCCATTATCCCTCTTTCCCAAAGAAGCATTAGCCAGTCACAGTACTGCAGTGAAACCCTCTCACCTCCCTCCAGCTTCCTCTTGAGAGGTGCTGGATTTTCCTGAATCCATCATCCCTCCAGATTTGGCTATGGAGACTGGAAAAGGAAATCTAGCAAACCTTAAGCTGACTCCAGTGTTGTTTTTAGCCAAAAGACCATCCCGGGGTGTTCAGCAGTAACAGTGTTAATGTGCTGGCCGTGTAGATCAGAGATAAATGGATCCTGGGAAAGTGGCTAATTAAGGGGACTAAGCTTGGAGTCAGAATGTGTGAATTCCCCCATTTTTGTTTTGCATATTTTGTTCTAATTGCTCTCACTTGTGTAGGTGGACAGAAGATGTTAAGTGGGGAATAAAAATAGATGTTCCTGTGGTAAAAAGGTTAAAAAAAGGAGTTTCAAGGGAGAAGGGAGTGCAGGGAGCACCTTTTTCTGGGGAGAGGGAAAGCTGTGTTACATGAGCCATGCTGAGGGATGGTGGGGTACAGATGGAATGGAATGTTACATGGACTCCTGAATTATGGACAGAAATCTCCCTTATTGCCAAAGGTCCAGGGTTTTTATATCATTCACTTTCCACTGCTCCAGTGGGGAGGAAGGGAAGAGTCCCAAGTGCACAAACCAAAGGCAAGTTCTTCTCCAAGGTGCTCTGACCTTGTTGTGACAGTGCTGGGAGAGAGGAGGGAAGTGAAAGCAGAGACAGGGAAAGCTAACTAACTAACTAACTAACTAACTAGCTAACTAACTAACTGACTAAAGAGAACCTTTCCCTTGTCTCAAGCTGTGATCTCTGAGTCCCTCTGCTTGCTCCCAGGCAGCTTTCCTGGAGATTCCTGCCAGGGCTGCAGTAGCAGCTGTTCTCCGAGGCACATTCCTGATGGCTTTCTCATTCCAACATCCTGGCATACTCAGCTTCTTCCCACCACTTTTAAGCCTGCCGCCCCTTGTAAAATTTTCTGGATATCAGAGCAGATCTTTTGCTGGCTCTAGGGATCTACAGACATTAGTCAATCAAGTTCTTGTGGGAAAAAAAATAGCCACACACACACACACACATCCACATGGACCCATCCAGCAGGGAATCTTCTACCACCTTGGAGTCTTACTACTGTCTCAACAGAGTTTTTAAGTCCAGGAGATGTGTTTTGGATTAAAAATGGCTGTAAAAACAGCAGGGCCAGCTGAGATCAGGGTTTCTGGGTGTTAACAGAGAGTTTATTTACAAAGGCCTGGAGTGAGAGGACAGGGGGAATGGTTTTAAATGCACAGAGAGTAGGTTTAGTTGGATATTGGGAAGAAATTCTTCCCTGTGAGAGTGATGAGGCCCTGGCACAGGTTGCCCAGAGAACCTGTGGCTGCCCCATCCCTGGGAGTGTCCAAGGCCAGGTTGGACGGGGCTTGGAGCAACCTGGGCTAGTGGAAGGTGTCCCTGCCCATGGCACGGGGTGGCACTGGATGAGCTTTAAGGTCCCTTCCAACCCAAACCATTCTGGGATTCATTCTGTGATTCTCTGAAGGGCCACATCTACCCATCCATCTTGTCCACAAAACTGAAGGTGTAAGATGGGAGGCAGATGTATGAGAAGTGTTTTGTGACCTATAATCACAAAAGCTAGTTGAGAGCAGCTCCTCAATGTCTGATCATTGTTTCACCCACCTTCTGGATCCCAGGGCCACTTGTGTGCTGGGCAGCCCTGGCTGGACAATCCCTGGATCACAGCTCAGATGCCTCTGGTGCCACCTGTCTGACTGCATCAGGTGGACACCACATCCCTGTGGTGGATCCCATTTGGACAATAGCAAACAAAAATAAGTGGTTTTGTCTCTCTTTGCCTCTTCCTTGTCCTCACCTGTCTTTGCTCCAAGTGAAAGGTGAACTCACCTAAGGCTTGGTGGTTCTCCCTCACCCCTGGGTGTTCACAGGCCACAGCCTCCCCCTGTGAGGAGCTGATGGCTCTGTTAAACTGCCCTGGCAGATCTCAGTCTCTGGCTGCTCACAGCTGCCCAGCTAAGTGAAGGTTTGACATGCTGACAGCTCATAAACTTCACAACCCAGGGGAGGGGGCAAGCAGCTCCAAGCTCCGGTTTCTTGTCTGCTGGGAAGATCACGGGGGGCTGAGCAGGATTTTTGCAAGGCCACTGCACTGTTTGTGTGGTAGAGATGCAGGATTTCAGCTGTCAGGCTTCAACACCCCCAAAAGTTATGAGCTGTTAAAAGGTTAATCCCGGGATGAGCATAGCCAGGGACAAGGCTGCCACGGATTTCTGGGTGAACTGGGATTGCTCTGCCAAACCCGTGCCCAGCAAGGCCAACAGTGGAAGTTTCCACTGATTTTTGTGCAAGGCAAAGTCTTGACTCATGTGGCGCACTAATTGTCCAGGACTGAAGGAATTCTTGCCCATTTGCTAGTTCCCATTTCCACCCTTCCAGAAAACAAGCTGGTGGATGCCAAGCATTCATGGAATTAAAAACTAAATCTAATAGCTAAATAATTCACTCACTAATTTAATGGGAGCTTTGATTTTGATCTTGGTTGTATTTTGGGTTTTTACACCAGTTTTTGCAATTATCTAACTGATGATGTCAAAGTTTTTATGTGGAAAAAAAACTTACATGTGATAATTTTGAAGCTTTTCTGCCTGGATTTTCTGTAGAAGGGAGACTTTTTTTAGAACAACTCTTTTCTCATGAACAACTTGGCTTTGTTAGTAGAGTGTTTTTCGATAGGAAAATAGTTTTGCCAGGAAATTTTTGACTTCTCAAATCAATGCTAAAGTCAGAAGAGCCACCAGGTGCCTCCTTCATTGGTGTGGGGAGTTGAAACAAACCCTCCTCGTAGACAATCCCATGTGTGGATTTGTTTGCCCAAAAGTGCTGCATTTTTAAGGCGAGTTCCCAACAAGCCTTAGTGCTTATTTCTGTTATTTCACCAAGAGAAAGAAATGGAAAGTAAACCCAAACAGTGCATGGGGCCACATTGTCCCCAGGTCAGCACCATGATCTCAAGTCACTTAGAAATTTCTTCACTGAAGTTGTTTCTCCCAAATATTCCTCGGGACAGAGATTCCCATGCAAACACCCCAGCTCCGTTTTTCCTGGTGCTACAGTGAGTCAGAGGTGGGAAGTTCCAAAGTATTGCCTCAAGAAGCTTTCCCCAAAATCTACTGCAATTTTTGCCAAAAAATAGCTGCTGGTTTTTGCTTCTCAGCGTGGCCTGTGGCTGGTTTGGCTGGTGGGACCTGGGGCAGCTGGGTGTGAGTGTGTTTGTTATTCTGCTCTGGGCAGTGGGTGATTTCTGGGAGTAAATCAGCACAAAGAGGTGGGTGCATTGTGATGCTGATTTTTTATATTAATCCCCAGGAAATTCCATGCACTGAGAAACCTTTATTTCAATAACAAAATTAAACCAGGCAGCAGGAGTCGCAAGCCAGTGCTTTATTGATCATTTTTATGATGGAGACCGTTGTGATTTCTGCCTGGGAGAAAATGGATGTTTCATTTAATAAAAGGGCTCAGAGCAATTCTGCCTCTGAAATCTCAGTGCATTTCTAGGCTCTTCACATAATGTGTATTTTATGACACAGTTTCAAACTGTAGTAAACAAACAGCCATATTCTGGATCGTGCTGCAGAGGCTCAGATTTGCCAAATGAAGCACCAGAAAAGAAATTCTATGCAAGTTTAGTTGGAATTTTTCACAGAGCAATTCTGTTTTCAATGTGAACAAGCTGAAAACCCACTATTTACCAGCAGGACTCTGCAGTTTAGTATCCAGAAAATATGTGGATACAAATATGAGGAATGTCTCAAATATCTCTGTTGTGTGCTGGTGGGGACCTTAAAATATCTCTTAATTTGCAGAAATAGAGCAGTATCCCTGTAATTTACCTCACATTACCTGGACATGGAGCAATGAGATAGAAAAACCTTCTGGCTTTTAGCACAGCCCACCAATTAATGTTACCCAGGCAAACACAGTTCAGAGGCAAATGGAGTTTTAACCAATTTTAAAAGTGTCACTGTGCTGTTTTCCTAAACGGGAGAGAAGCAAACACCCAAATTTGAAACTAATGCAGTTTTCCATGAAAGAAACCAAATATTTGGCTATGAAAGTAGACCTACCCTTTCAAAAAAAAAAAAAAAAAAATAAAAAATGCCTGAGTGGCATTTTTTGGTGCTATGAATGAATTTCACTGTGGTCAGAGCTCTGTCCTGCTCCTTGGGGTGGTGCTTTTTGGGGATGAAGGTGTTAAACACGGGGACGATGATGGTGAGCAGGTCTCCGAGCACTAACTGAAGTCAGGCAAAGCTGCCACGGCCCGATGCTGTTTGCCCGCTGTTTTGCTTCCCAAACTCTTTGAGATGTGTCCAAACTGGCTCTTCTGAGGCGATTCCCCCTCCCTCGGAGGTCAGCTGAGAACGTTTCCTTTCTTCCCGAGGCTCCGGGTCGTTCCCGTGCCTTGTGAGGGGCTGCGATGGGTTATGACACAACAGCTGCCCCGTGGGTTTGGCACAGCCGGGGCAGGGCCGGGCTCTGCTTGGCAGGGCTGCCCTGGCACGCTGGTTCAGCCCCCCCGGCGGGAACAGCCGCTGGCACCGCGGCCGCGGCTCCGTGAGAACCGCGGGGATGCTGCTCCCCGTGCCCGGGCACGGCCGGGACGGTGCCAGGCACCATCCCGCTCCCGGGACAGGTCGGGGTCAGTGCCAGGCTCCATCCCGCTCCCGGGACAGGTCGGGGTCAGTGCCAGGCTCCATCCCGCTCCCGGGACAGGTCGGGGCCGGGGCAATGGCTGCTGAGGGCAGCTGAAAGCAGCAGCTCTGCAAGTTCAGTGGTGCTTTCCCCCCACTCCTGTCTCGGGAAGGTCTTGCTGCAGGAGGATGTTTCTAAGGAGAGAGGGGGCTGCAGCCTTTGCACTTTCTCTTTGCTCAGTGAATTGGTCTGTGATGTCTCATGGCGTTGCTATTGTTCTCTCCCATTTCCCCAGCCGAAATTAGACTCAGAAATGCAGTTGGATTACAGAAAAGAGTAACAATTACATACTTGCCTCAGTGAAAAAACTTCAAATAAGCCCTCAAAACACCTAATAATCACATACAAATAATCAGACCCAAATTGTAAAGTAAATTACCAGATAACCAAACTGTAAAGTAATTTATCAGGTAACCAAACTGTAAAGTAATTAATCAGGTATCCAAACTGCAGTGGAAAGTCTTTCTTCACCTGAGCTTTGGACGAGCCAGAGATGATCTCTTAAAATTGTGGCACCAGCATCTAAACAGGGCTGACAGAGAGGCTGGAGAGGGGCTTTTCACAAACACATGGAGGGATAGAACAAGGAGGAATGGTCCTAAACTAAAAGAGAGGATATTTAGATGGGATCTTAGGAAGGAATTCCTCCCTGGGAGGGTGGGGAGGCCCTGGCTCAGGGTGCCCAGGGAAGCTGTAGCTGCCCCATCCCTGGGAATGTCCAAGGTCAGGCTGGACGGGGCTTGGAGCACCCTGGGATAGTGGAAGGTGTCTCTGCCCATGGCAGGAGGTGGCACTGGATGGATGGGCTTTAAGGTCCCTTCCAACATAAACCATTCTGGGATTCAATCTAAACCTTTCTTTAGAAAGGCATCAGCACTTTTGGTACTCATAGAATTGTGCCCTTGGAAGCAGAAGTGTCCCACTGGCAGAGGATGTGGTCCCAGCTCTGGAAGCCTGAGGGATGTTGCTGGAAAGAGCCAGCACTGTTTCATTACTTTCCTGAAGATGAAAATGATAAACCTAATCCTGGAGTCCTTCTGGCAAAGCATTTGCTGAGGTCAATGGGAATTGATAGAAACTTGTAGCATAATTTGACAAGAGCAGCTTGTTTTTTAAGTGTGGGGCAGAGAACCTATGAACCAAATGGAGAAATCTCTGGCAGAAAGTGCTCCTTGGAACCTGCTGTGGGTGGAGGAATCCACTCAGATCAGCAGAACTCCATTTTTAGCTAAAGTTGTGGATTTTTGTGTTGAGATCCAAACCCGGAAGTGACTTTGATTGTTTGTCCTGTTGTGCTTTTCTTGGTCTGCTTTGGACCAAGAACTGCCAACCTGATGGTTGCAAGCTGAGATGCCCTAAACAGTGTGGGAATGATTTGATTTTCATACAAAGGACAGAGGGCTCAGAGGCCAAAGCAACGAAGGAGCCCCCAGGCCTTGGCCGAAGTGTTTGTGTGGAACTCTGCACACTCAGCTGCTCTGATGGAAGGCAGTGAGGTTGCCCTGATTTATAGCAGCAGAGTGGCTGTGCCATTGTATTAAAAACAAACAGGGCCTCCCAGAGGTTTTATGAGAAGAACCTTTATCACAAAATTTCCAGCCGTGGTATGGACCAAAATATTCCTCCTAGGCTTTGCTCAGACTCCTGTGCTGAACCTCTGCTGCCACCCAGGATGTGCCCAGTCAAGTGACCCAGCTGTCGTGGCCAGCACGGGGCTCTCGTCCATCTTCAACCTCCCCAGACTCTTTCCTGGGACTCCAATTAAATATATTCCGTGTGGTCAACACTGGAAAGTATTTATAATAATCAGGAGGAGGGTTTTGCCAGGGTGCTTTAATCTTTGAGCCACTTCACATGAAGCTTAAGCCATTTTTAGAAGCTTTTCTTTGGCAAAGCAAATCTTGATAGCAGGAACTGATGTGCTGCTGATCTGCTGCTAAAGCCCAGCCTGTCTGAGCTAAACAATAGCAGCAGGAAATCTACTCTCCAACATCTCGTTCACCTCCGTGAGGTGTGAACATCAAAGCCGGTTCCCAAATGTCTAAATGCAATTCTTAACACCATTAAGACTTGGCTGTCTAAGAAGGAAGTGTGCAAGTGAAAAAGCAGTTTATAAATATGCTGCCTTGCAACTGCTTTCTGACAGCAGTGAACCGATTCTAATGTCTTTCAGCTTCCTCAGGTCCCATTCCTCCTCAGATCTGAGGTTTATAAAGAGAAGTAAACCAGGTTTTATTTAAAATTTTATTTTATTTTAGCAGAATCTCCTCTGGCAACTGAAATCACTGAGAAACATATTTGTAAAATGTAGGGCTGGAAAACACAACATTTGCAAGCCATCAGTATACAGAAGCTATTTTATTCCATGATAATATTTTTTTATTTGTAAATATTATGAACTTCTCTTAAAACAAGTGGTAAAGCTGCATCACTGGGCAGGGTTGGGCTGGGAGTTCTGAATGCAGGAGTTCCAACCTGGGCTCAGTGTATCTCAGTGTGAGAGTGGACAGATCTATCCCATTTTCCTGCTTCCCTGCCTGGGGTATGAAATCCATTAGTGTCCACAAAATGTTCACACTGAGATGGTTCTTTCAAGGGAGGGGTGGCCTTTTGTTTGAGGAAGTGTTTGGAAGAATGATGCAAGAGTAAAGTAATCAATGTCACAATGAAAGATTTCACTGATAGGAATGATTTCCTCAAAAAACCAAGTGGTTTGCCAAAAAAAAAATCTCATACCACCACCTGTTCCCTGCAATTCAGTAGGTTGTTATAAATAGCTCACACCTTCAGGAACTGGGAGATGCCAGGAGAAATATAGGCTAAATTCATTGGATAATCTCATTTGTGAGGAGTCATTTGTTCTGCTCCACTAACCTTGTTTAATATTTATTTTAACCATGTCACCCACCCGTGGCAGAGGCTCAGCACTGAACCTAAATGTCTCTGGGTACAGCCTGGAAAATCTGGGTATTCTCAGGAGCTTTTTTTCATTCTGTGAAGAATTCTCTCAGTAGCCTCAGTGATGTTTGTACCTTTCTGATGTCTGTTTTTCGCACCCCTCAGCACCTGGCAGAGGAAGCATCATCATCCCTAAACTGTTGTATGGATCTACAGGGCCCCATCTCATCATCACATCCCAGCCCTTTCCACCTGCCAAAAAGGCATTTGGAGCAGTAAATACCCCTGGTCTCTCATCACTCTTGCTGTAGAGTTCCTCCCTAAAATCCTTCTGCATCAACTTCCCGGGAAACCCCTGACTTGCACCATTTCCCACCAGGGTGGACAAGGGGATCTGCTCTGGTTCCAGGGAGAACCTGGAGAGGATCTGATCTGCAACCTGGGGAGGGACCTTATGTGACTGGTGGAATTTTTTTGGGTGTGCTTAGGCCATAAATGGCCACATGGTTCCTGCAGTCTCCTGGGCCCATGAGCACAAACATGTGTTGCATCCCTTCGTTCTGCTGAAGAGCAAAGGCCTCACTTGGGTTTTTCATCCCTGTTTCCATTTATGAACTCACTCACCCCATCCATCTTTCTCCCACATCGAGTCCTGATTAGGCTGAGCAGGAACACAACAGGCTTTCTTTCCCACAGGAGGCTCTTTTTGACCTTCCTTTCCTCTCCTTGTCTGACAAATTGTGGGAGCTGACCCATATCTGGGCGGGATAATTCAGTCCAGCCCCATCCTGGCAGGCAGCTGCCTCTGCAGCTTCTCTGCTGGTGGGGAACAAGTGCCTGGGACATCTCGGGCTGGCTTCTGGCGGGGCTGGATGCAGGCACTGGGGTTAAACAAGAACCAGTTCTAACCTTTGCCCCAAAACCAGGCTGGCTGGGAGGATGGGCCCTCCTGGAATCAGCTGGTTCTGCAGAGTGGACAGTGAAGAATTGGAGAGGTTTTTCAGTCTCGACGTTCCTCCCTCACCCATCTGGGAAGGGAATGGGGAGGTGAGGGATTGAGGGATATTCAGGATCCTTGGAGCAGGATCTGAGCAAGTGGCATGTGGCACAGTGAGGGACACTGCTCTTACCTGGGCCCTGGGCTTGACTAGAACATGAAGAACCTCCTTGCATATCTTCTTTCCAGTTCTTTTCCATGGGGGCACTACTGTATCCATCTGCTTCCCCTCAGCAATGCCAAGCAGTTTCTATAACACATCTCCTATGTTCTTAATACTTTATTTGAAAGACGATTCACAGGGAAAAAAAGCCCCAAATGCCTTTAACAAGTACAAACTGTTGTTTCCAGTGGTCTGTATTGTACTTCTACACCCTTGGAAAGCAGCACATTTACACAGCTCAGGGTCTCTGCTATGAAATGACCATGAAAAACTTCCCTTTTTAAGGAAAAGCTGGTTTCTGCCGTGGTGTTTTTTCTCCAGCTGAATTCTTCACACAGCCCTTTTCCAAAGTTCTGCCTCGTCCCAGCCTAAAACTCTAATCATGCAATCCAGCCCCAGCAGCCTCTAAAAAACATCCCCAGCAGCTTCAAAACTTCCTCCTCTTCCTCATCTTCTTCCCACCAGCCTGGTTTTAGCAGCCATAGCCTTCACCCCAGGCTTACCATGGTGTAACAGGATCCCCTGGCAGGGGGAATCTTCAGTGGCTGATAAACCCTTAACTGTTGGGAAATGAAAGCAGGCTCCCTTTGAAGTGCACCTCGCATTACAGGGAGATGCTCCAGCCTCTGTATTTTAGCTCCCAATAAAATGATTTATGAGCATAAAGGCCTGAGCCACCTTTGAGTGGGGGAAGGGAAGGAGTTGCAGACGTCATTAGCTGCAAAGGAGCTCCTTTTTTTTTCTCTGGGTTATAAATAAGGGGCAGAATCAACCTGTTTGGGCCATGAAATGTCCCTTCCCCTGCTCAGGAAGGTAAATCCTATCAGTTGCTTTGTGGCAGGTTTCGGTGTGTTTGGAGCTGGATTCCCCAGTCAGGCTCTGGGAGGAGACATTGCCTTTCAACACGTGGTTGTGAATTCCCTTGGTGCAGGTGTATTTGCTGTTATTATCATTTATCATCTGCTTTGCTGCGATGCTCCAGACAAGATGCTCCAAGATCTTGCTGTGCTGGGTCTGGTGCCTTCTGGCACTTCAAAAGAGCCTCTATCTCCAGTGGCTGACTGTGGAAATGAACTAAAATGCAAGAAAATCAGGGGTTTATCCTCAATTTAGAGGTGCTAATCTGATGCATGGGTTGTGTAAGGATTAAAATTTGTTGAATACACTGATTTCAAATTAGAAAAGCAATAACTTTCCCAAAGTCACAGGAGGAGCATAATTAAGAACTGAATTTCTTTGGTGACGATCCGCTCTCTCAGAATTTATCTTTCCTTTCTTCACAAGCCCACGTGCATTGTAGACCAAAATGGCTCATGCACAGGACTTTTTTGTTGACTCTACCTGGTTGTAAAAGGATCCAGAGTATCCTTTTATCTCCCTTAAAACATAAAGGAACCAAACCCCCACAGTGGATGTGGAGGATCAGGATGGGAGCAGCCATCACAGGCACGTGTGCATTTTAATTCTGAACAAAACATCCCCAGCAGCTCCAAAACTTCCTCCTCTTCCTCATCTTCTTCCCACCATCCTGGTTTTAGCAGCTGCAGCCTTCACCCCAGGCTTACCATGGTGTAACAGGGTCCTCTGGCAGGGGGAGTCTTTAGTGGTTGTTGAGTGCAAAGGTATGTGTTGGTGCCCAGACAACAACAACAATCTCACAGGGGGGGAACAGAAGACAACACAAACCTTCTCCACGTTGTGTTTTGATCATATATTGCCCAAATCAACTGACAGACAGGGCAGTGAGTCCTCGTCGGGATGGTTTTGCACTCCTGGAATTCCACTTCTCTTTCCCTCTCAGTTCCTGGATTCGTGTCTTGGTTGTGTTCTCCCTTCGGGTATTTGAATTTTATGTGCTGTTTTTGGCACTGAGATCTTTATTTTTTTGGAGTGGAAGCTCTTCCAGCCCAGGTTTAGGCCTTTTTCTCTGAAAAGAGTAGGTTTACTTATCTCCCTGTGTTCAGCTACCAGAAATATTCAATTTTCATGTCCTTATCTGTGGAAGTGGAAGCAAATTATAAGAGACAAGGAACCAAGGTCCATCTCCCTAATTCGAAACTGGATTTGCACACACATGCCTGTTGAGAAAAGGATGGGACCTTCCTCTTTGTATGGTCAGGGCAAACAAAAGGTTATTTATTCATTTCTGTTGCTCACTGCTCACAGAAGCTGTGCCACGGATTGGGCTGGATAAAGGACTTGTGAAGTGCTACAGACCTCAGCCTTCATTCATTTCCCTCTCCTTAACTCTGTCCTAGATTTTTTTAGCGACTTTGGGTGCCAGAAGTGGCCCCAGGGATTGTGACCTGCCTGGCCCCTGGTGGTCAATGCAGAGGATGTGAGCTGACCCATTTCTGTCACGCCTTTGGGAGGGTGGCAGGTTATGCTGCTCCAGCCAGCAGAGCAGGGCAGCGGGAACAGGTCTGCACAAAGAGGGTTTTGGAGCCAAGGACCTGACATCAGCACTGTAAACACTTCAGGGGCTTAATTTAGACCAACTCTTCAAAGAAAACTGGGCTTTTGTTGTTTCCATTGTATACGGATGTAAATAACAGCGTGAAATTAAGGGCTGCCCAGGCCTGGGTCCTTCCTCAGCCGTCAGGATCACAGCTATCGTTAGCAAGTTTTAATTAAACTGTTTCCACAGCACGATAGTGGCTAAATAACAAGTAGAGAGAGCAATAATAGGCTGTGATCCAGAGAACCTCACAGAAATTAGTGGGTGAAGCTCAGTGCACACTTATTTTTGCAGCAGGCACCACTGCAGTGCGTGAGGGCTGGAGGCCAGCAGTCCATTAAATAAATTTGCCTTTTCCTGTAAGAAAAATGCACAGGAACAAGTAACTGTTTACAGGAGGACTGGACATAAAGACCAGGGAAAGATGCCCAGTTTGAGCTTTGGGTCATGTTTGATGTCCACAGCACACAGGGCTAAAATTCTGCAGTATCTGGGGAAGAGTTTTGGTTTGGCTCCTAAGATGTGGGCGCAGTTTGGGCTGCAGTGCCTCAAACCCTTGTAACACCAGCCCCTGATCTGATGTTGAGCAGATTGGAAGTTTGATGGAGGATTTTTTTCCACCTGAATGCTTTACACTCTTGATTTTTGCTTCATTTTTTCTTGTTGGTGTGAAATTTAATCGTGTTTTCTAGCCCTTTAGGCCTCCCAAAGTCCAGCAGCTGCATTCTCATCTGGCTTGAAAGCTTATCCACATACTTCTGAACCCCAAACAGGGATGGGGCCTGAGAGCCTCTCTGATAAAATGAAGCAAACCAAGCCCAAGTGACAGACTGAGAAGCCCCTTCCACTGTGCAGGAGGGAGATTGCCCACGATAAAACACACCAGGGCACACAGATGCGTTTAGAAAAATCTCCTCAGGAGTCTTACAGGTAAACCAGCACTGTAGGAAACATGAGCCCAGCTTTGCACAGGCATTAAACCCGGGTTTATTTTAATGCACAGAGATTTAAATTGGCTGCAGAACAATTCTGGTGCTGCTCCAAGCAGGGCATGTCTTAGCATACAGACAACAGTGATTTGCTGCAGCACAGAGGAGCTGAGCAAGCCCTGTATTCCCTCCGGTCTGGTTCTATCTCTTTAGCTTGTCTAACATTGAAACCACGATGCTAATCTGTCTATTTATCCCTCCTAACAGAGCAGCCGTGTTGCTATTATGGTCCTTAATCCCTCAGCATAATTCACATAGTTGTCAGATAACAAGGCAGAATGGCCAGGTGGTAGCAGTGCTTCTATTTGGTGTGGACTCTCCCGGAATACACAAGTTAAATTATTCCTCTTCATCTCACCCTACAGCTCAGAGCACCCTCCCAACACTCTCAGCAGCATCTTGAGCCATTTTAAATGTATATGTTTACCCAGGAGACAGGGCAGGGGTTGTATTGTCATTTGGGAGAAAGGGAACTGAGGAATGGTGGTGAATATAAAAAAGATCTGAAGCCATTGGAGAGTGTCCAAGGAAGGTGGGGAAGGGCCTTGATTTGAAGCTGTGGGAGGACACTGAAGGCACTTGGTGTGTTCAACTGGAGCAGAGGAGACTGAGGGGAGACCTCACTGCAGTTCCACTTTCTGGGGAGGGGCAGAGGAGGGGCAGGAACTGAGCTCTGCTCTGGGGGGACCAGGCACAGCACCCAGGGAATGGCTGGAGCTGTGTCAGGGCAGGGTCAGGTTGGATCTCCGGAAAAGGTTCTTTCCCCAGAGGCTGGTTGGGCACTGCCCAGGCTCCCCAGGGCAGTGGGCACAGCCCCAAGGCTGCCAGAGCTCCAGGAGGGTTTGGATGATCCTCTGGGGCACAGGGGGTGACTCTGGGAGTGGTCCCATGCAGGGCTGAGGGTTGGACTGGATGATCCTTGTGGGTCCCTTCCAGCTCAGCATATTCTGGGATTCTGTGATATCCACAGAGCCTCTGTCAGGCAACAGGTTGAACCTGTTTTTGGACAGAATGTGTTTCCATCAGCCCCCAGGTGAGGTGGGACAGCAGCTCTGGGAGTCACAGGGGGGTCTTTCCTCTCCCTTCCAGGTTCAGCAACTAAAAGGACCCTGAGGAATGGAGGCAAACACTCACAAATCTGAGTCAGGCAGCAACTTGGGTCTGGCTTTGGCCAGTGTTGTGGGACATGTTCCCTTCAGATCCCAGCTGGGGTGGGACAGCAGCTCAGGGGGAATCACTCGTGACCTTTGCTCTCCCCCCAGGTGTGGTTCAGTAACCGCAGGGCGCGCTGGCGCAAGCAGGCGGGCGCGAACCAGCTCGCGGCCTTCAACCACCTGCTGCCGGGGGGGTTCCCGCCCACCGGGATGCCCACCCTGCCCCCCTACCAGCTGCCGGACTCCACCTACCCGACCACCACCATCTCCCAAGGTGAGCACCCTTCACCTGCACCTCTGCTCTTCTCTTCCCAAATCCTGCCTTTCCAAGGCCAGGTTGGACGGGGCTCGGAGCAACCTGGGACAGTGGGAAGTGCCCCTGCCCACAGAAGGGATGGAACTGGATGAGCTTTAAGGTTCCTTCCTACCCAAACCATTCCAGGATTCCACAGTGTCCATCCCCATCTCCGGAGCCAGATGCAGCACAGGGCTGCTCCCTTGTCCTGCCAGGGACCTCTGAGCCACCTACCCCTCTCTAGGCCCACTCCTAAGCCAGGCTTTGTCACCTGCAGTCCCCTGCTGAGGATGGAGGAGCACAGCAGCAGTGATCCATGCCATGTCTGCCTCCCCACAGCCCCTCCCCTGTCTCCTGTCCCAGCCAGGTTGCCCTCAGCACCACGGTCTGTGGGGCCACCTCCCTGTCCCTTTCTCATCCTGTCTGTCCTTGAGGGAACTGTGTGTCTGGGGACATTCCCATTCCAAGGCATGTATCCTGCTCCTCCATGTGCCAACACACACCAAGCCTTGCATCCTCCAGTGAGGATTAGTTCTGGAATTCTGGGATTCTATCATCCCATTGTTCCTTGCCTTTGTCATTCATGACATCCCACTGGGTCTCTTGTAATACACGGGTGGTTTTCCTTGAGATGGGAAAACCAGGTTTTTCCTTAGGTTGGTGGAAATTCCTCAGTTTTCTCCTCTGTCTCATGGTCCTTTCTACTCTGTCAATGTGTCCCATGGCTGTAGCTCTGCTCAGCTTTGAAATGATGAGCACAGCACTATGAACTGAGTATCCTGTAGGTGATGCCTCATTCTGGATAAAGCTCCACACTGGGGTTCAGTGGAGGGAGTATTGCCCATTTCAGTTGGCTTTGGCCTTTACAAAAGAATTTACAGCTTCTGTTCGAGGAAAAGTTAAAGGAAGATTCAGATATTTCCCCCCAGCATGGCAGGTTTTGTCCTGTCACACAGTTTGTGGAACCCGGTGTGTCCCAGACACTGAGACAGGATGGCCAAACCCAGGGACCATTTCGCAGTGCCAGCTGTGCCCCCAGCTCTGCTGAGCCCTGCTCTCTCTCCACAGACGGGGGAAGCACCGTGCACAGGCCCCAGCCCCTGCCTCCCTCCACCATGCACCAGGGGGGACTCGCGGCCGCCGCCGACAGCGGCTCAGCCTACGGAGCCCGGCACAGCTTCTCCAGCTACTCCGACAGCTTCATGAACGCTGCAGCTCCTGCCAACCACATGAACCCCGTCAGCAATGGCCTCTCCCCACAGGTACGTGACCTGCTTCCATCATGCCTTTGGCTGACAGGACTTGGCTGGTTCAGATCCTCTGAGAGCAGGGCGAGCTACAGGCTGTCACAGCGTGTTCTGCTTAATGAGGGAGTCATTGTTGCTGTCAGGGAGTCCTGGAGCAGCCCAGTTAAAGCATTTGGCTCATTCCTTCATCAGCAATATCGCTCAGCACTGTTCTGCAGAGCACTTGTGTCCTCTTAGTTCCCACCTCCACGTTAACACACTGCAACCACAAACACCAGGAGTCAGAGCATCAGTGTTTGTCTGCTCAACCCTCCAAAATATTCCACAGCCAAAAATTCCAGGGCCCTCCAGTTGTGGATTTTAACCTAATGACAGCACACTTGATGTTTTTAGTTACTTTCGAAGCACCTCATGATTTGTGGGTGGCTGATTTAGAGATTAACCAAAGCCAGCTTGTCCAAGCCTGGTTGGACCATGAAAGTGCCATGGATTTGAGCTTCCTCAAAACACAGGGGTGTAGATCTGGGATTTAGTTTTGAGAAAGTAATTGTCATAGAAACAATTCTGCTAATGCTTTGCACAAGGTCAGAATGAGAGGTGTAGGTGAGTTTTAAAGGAGGAAAAGTGTTTCACACCATCTGCTTGTGTAAGGAAGTGGAGTGTGTGTGTTTTGAGGTGACCAGGCAACAGCCACGGCCTCCCCTTGGAATATACCCTTGATTTTCACATCCCTGCCTGAGCCTATGACCTGATCTGGGGTCTATGCTCCAAAGCCCAGCTCAGCCACCCTCTGAAGTGCCTCTCCCAGGTTTGATCTGATGCTGCCCATCATGTGTACAGCTTCTAAGTGCTGCATGTGACAGAAACAAGGCTCAGAGCAGAGGTTAAACCTCCACCATCAGTGAGCCCAGAGAGAGCAGAGCTCGTGCTCATGTGCTATGGGAGCAGATTTATGTTCTCAGCTGAATGGAGAAGGCAGGATGTTCACCACCTGAGAATCCATCCCCCTCTAACTCCACCCTGGGATAAGAATTCTAATTTCCTGTCACCTTATCAGACAGAGCCTTTAACCTTCTCGTTGTTTTACTTGCTGTAACCTGCTTTCCAAGGGCACATTTGCTTTTAAGTGGAACAAGGCACATATTGCACACTTGTATTCATGCTGTAGGGATACAAAAATGCCTTTTATTTTCACTCCCAGTCACTCGTGGAACATGGGGACACATGAAGTGCACTACAATAGTTGTTTCAGAGTGCCAGTAAGACTGTTTAGGACAGGAAATGCAAAATAATTTGAAACTACAAGGAGAAATTAGGTGGGCATCTGAAATGAAAAGACTACAACTGTTTAGAGGAGAGTCCAATAAACAGGGACATCAGAAAGGTTTATGGATCTTGAGGTCCAATAGCTTGTGATCTCTCAAGTGTGAAAACAAACATAGAGTGTCAATGGAAAGAGGGAAATTTTGCAGCTTCTCAGAAATGGTATAAACCCCCCCCCTTTTAGCTTTGAGTGGGAAAATGTAAAGGTGTGACTGGCATGAGGCAGAATATTGCCTCAAACAGGGTAATCTGGGGGGGAATAGGCAGACATCTCTCTGACAAGGGATTTCTAACAGCAGCAGGCCTGGGAGATGAGGACAGAGCCTGGAATTCAAAGGCAGGCTCCAGGTTAGACAGGCCAGGGCACGTGATTAATTCAGATGATCACAAGTGCAATTTAGCACCTTGGAATAAGCTGGGGATGAGATCCACGTGATAGCACCAGACACGAGTCCATCCCGCAATTTCCATTTCTGGAGCTTCATCATCTCCCTCCCAGCCCCACTCAGAAATCAGAGGCTCATTGAAATGACCAAACCAAGGCTTTCTCTCTGCTTATCCCTATCCCAAATTACCCTGCCCCCAGGCTCAGGCTGGGGAAAGATAGAGTCCTGAGCCAATAAGCCCTTTGTATGGGAAAGAGAGGATCCATTATCTGACAGTCCTGAAGAAAAGAGAGCTTTGCACCCCCAAGAAGGAGAGATTCCCATTTTCCTAATGCTTTTAATCATGTGAGGGCCAAAATATCAGCATATAAATTCTTCTATTTCTTTTGTGCATGGAAAGGCTAACCCAGGTTATTTCATAACTGCTTTATATTTACTTATCAAACCTTCCTGCCTTTCTAAGCCCTCTGCTGTTCCTAGTGGAAGGATACAGGAAATACTCCTAATAGGGTGAATGAGAACTCCTAAAAGTGTCCTGTTTTATGTAGCAGAGTGGGTAAAAGTTTAGTGAAGTCTCTATATGGGATGCTCTGTGTAATTTTCCTGCTGTGCTGAGCCTAATTCAGCTCTTCCGTGGCATTACAGGTAAAACCCATCACACCTCAATCCTCTCCTCCTCCTCTCTCTATCTGAAATTGCTCTTTACAGGGGTAAATACCAGCTAGAGCGAAAGAGGGAGGTCAGGAGATAGAAAAAAAGAAGGGAACTGAAAATGATGGCAATTTGTCTGCGCTGCAGACAGCCAGTTCTCTGGTTTCAGCCCTCAGCAGCAGCAGGAGGGAGATCACTTTGCTGTTTAGACAAGAGGTGGGGGCCAGCCTGGCCCAGAGCTCCCAGCATTTGCTGCCTCTCGAAAACGATCCAGTTACCCCAGGATTGGGTGACCCAGCCAGAACCCCCAGCCCCGGTGCTGGCAGCTGGAATTCTAGAGGAGAGGCGTGGCATTCCCATTCCCAGCACAGAGAACAGAGGATTATGTGTGGCCACAGGGGCTGGGACCCCCCTGAGGCCCCCCCTCACCCACCTCAGTCCCCTCCTCGGGCAGACAGAGAGACCCCAATCACATGGGAAATGGCCCCGTTTCTGGCTTGTTTTCCAGCCCATGGCACACAAAGCCTTGTGCCTACCCAGCTCAGCTGCTGGAGCCCCAGAGCTTTTCCCAGGCAGCTTCCCTGGTGTCCTGCTTCTATTCCAGACCTGAGAGGTCAGCTGAGAATTTTTGTCTTCAACTCCTTCATCCCAGGATGACTTTTTTGTGACACTTCATACAAAAACACCGACTTGGTTGTGCAAAGGACAGTCCCAGGTGATTGAAACACTATCTGGAGTGAAGTCTCATGTCATGCTCCTTCCTAGACCTGAGTGAGAGCCCAGGGTGACCCGAGCAGTGATCTGGGCTGGTTCTGTGCTGGGACAGCCTTTGTCAGAGAGAGATTTTACCTGTTTGGGAAAGGGAACCTCCCAGCCTGACCAGCTGCAGCCACATGAGTCACTTCCAGCTGTCAGGATGCACTTGGTGCTCCCATTTTATCAGAGAGGGGCTCAGGGGAGCCAGAACATGCAGCAGCAAAGTCCCCCCTGCTCCACAAGGGTTGGTGGGTTGGCAGCAGCTGCCCCAGGTTCAGCTGGGCTAACTCAGGGGCTCAGACCTGCCTTGGGCCGGCACTAAAGCCTGGACCAAAACTTAGTGAGGACACAGAGATACAAAGCAACGTTAAATATGATGAGTAACTTAGGCATGCAGAGGGTGATTTCTGGCCCTGGAGCTTCTGTCTCACCGTTTCTCACAGGAGTGGGTTGTAAACCAAGGCTGGGCATGGGTGGGATTCCACCAGCACACTGTAATTATTTCCAACTCATTTTCATCCCACAGAGGACTCATTTCTATTTATTTGAGAATACCCATCAACCTCAACAAGGACAAGGCCAGGCACCAAGACATCCTTAGCCAGGTCACTCCTCACACAAGCAGTGAGAACAAACTCTGCATCCCTCTGTTTGGAAGTTTAGCCCTGTGCTAGCCCAGAATTGCCCCTCACTGAGCTGGGACAAGGCTTGTGACAAACAGCTCAATCTCCTGATAAATCACAGAATCATCTCGTAGAATGGGTTGGGTTGGGAGGGACCTTATGGAACATCTCGTTCCACCCCTGCCATGGGCAGGGACACCTTCCACTGTCCAGGTTGCTCCAGGCCCTGTCCAAGCTGGCCTTAAATTCAGTCCAGTTACATCCTGAGCAGCATCACGAACTGTGAGTGATGCAGTGAGGGCTGAGGTGGCAGAAAATGAAGTGACTTAAACTTTGTATTACAAGACAAAAGTCGAGCCACATTGGCTGTTCCTCTGCCATTTGGGGTGGTGGGAGATCCCCTGGGTGCTTTTCAAACAGCTAAGAAACAGGGTCTTACTGTATTTTCTGCTGCTTTCATCTTTAACCTCTTCTGCCACCTCTTCTGCCTTTTGAAGTGTCTTCATGTTTTTTTAGGAGGGTTTTGTCCATTGCTTCACTTCCTAAAATTTCCGCTGCCCTTTTAGATCCAGGCCTGTATCTTGAATATGTCTGACTGTTCCCTGTAGCCTGCTGGGGTCTTGCAGGGGGTTATTCAAAGGCCAAAGCTCATCCCTTTGCTGCAGGTGACCGCTGTGTAGCTGGAGAACACGTTCAGATACAGTTCAGAGTCAAGCATTTCGTGTGCTTCCATAACATGTTATTTCTGAGACCTTTGAATCTTTTAGCAAAACCACGGGATCATCCAGAGATTAAGACAATTCCAGGAATACAAAGAGCCAAGAGAAACTTGTTCACCGTCTCACAGTTGTTGCTTTAATTTTCCCAGGGCTTTCAGTGGTTTTTTTTTTTTCTCCATGAGCAGATTCATTCCCAGTGGAACGACAGGTCTGGGGGTTAGAGTCCAGTTCCAATTTCTGGTTTATCCCTGAATTTTGAGGGTGTTCCTGGAGGGACACTCAAGGCACAGCTCAGGCTCTGCCCACAGATTTCTGCTCTAAACTCAGGGACCTTCTTAGTCTGCACAGTTTGTTTTTCCTGACATCATCCCATGGCTCCATTCCCTTCCACCATCCAGGGAAATGTTTCCTCAGCCTCATCGGGGTGGGATTAGAGATCATCTGAATCCCTGTCAGGAGCTCACTGGTCCTGGCAGAAGGACGAGAAGAGCCAGCTGAGCCCCTTTTTGGGGTGGAAAACCTGGCAGTTGGGAAGGACATGATGTTGCTGGCGAGAGGGGAGCAGGAATGGTGGTGTCTGGCTCTGGAGAGACAGCTCTCCTTCCCTGCTTCCCTCGTGACATGGATCCCTTCTGTCTGGTGCCTTTTTTTTTTCCTTTTTTTTTGTCGGAGACACTGTGCTTATAATAAGCATTCAAAATGAGTCTTGCTGGGCCAGGAGAAGGGGAGGGGAAGAAAGAAGGGGAGGAGAGGATGAGATTTGGGGGGGAGGGGGAAAGGGAGGAGGGGGTTTAAATAGCAAAGAATTAGAAAAAAAATCTGATGCAAATCACTAGTAGAGAGAAAATTATGTGCAATTACCCAAGCGATACTGGGCAGCCGTGCCCACCCCAACCAACAAGATCTCATTAACAAGCAGAAAATAAGATTGAAATGGTGTGTAAAAGAGCTGAAAAATGAATTTGAATGCTGCATTTGTCCACAATTACCCCCTCGTTCACACATATTTTATTGCAATTTTTTTATTATTCTTAATCTTTCCATCCCTCAAAGCAGATTGGGAACATCCTGGCATTACAGTTGCTGAGGGAGGAAGCATTAAGGATTCCCCGTTTCCCTGAAAGGAGACCCTTCTCTCGCTCGAATTTTCAAGGGTTGGTTTTGGACGGATAAGGATTCATTTCTCTGGCTTATCTTAGTGTAGGAACATATTCTTCTAATATTCTTTAACCTCTGAGGTTCTTGGGTGCCACCCCACACAAGGGTTTTTCTCTAACCTTGCCTCCTGGGTTCCTCTGCCTCCCTTTTCCATCACTCCCTCCCTCCAGTTTTTTTCCATGTGGTCCCTGCTCTTTTCCCCCCACTGCCTCCTTCACATTCCTCCACACTGCCCTGCACCCTCCTGTCTCCAGAGGACATGATTCCCTCAAACAATGTGTGTGCCCTTCAGAGAGTGGCTGCTGTCCCTTTTCTGAGTCACAATTGCTCCTCGCTCCCTGTTCCTTTCTGGCTTCAGCCTCCCCACGACCTTGTGGCAGGATATTTGGAGGAGGAGGTGAACATATGCTAAAATCCACATCTTTTTTTTGGCCAGGGGGATGGAAAGGTGATGTGGGAGCTCCAGGTTCCTCTCTGGGAGAAGTTGGCTCTGCTGAGACTGCATTGGCATTTTTCCCTTGCTCAGTCTCAAGTGTAGCCCCATCTCCCTAAACTTTTAACCTGCATGTCCCAGCAAAGCTGGTCGTTTTTCCATGAAAGTTTCTTGCTTTTTTTCCCCTTTTCATATTTAACCAAACAAAGCCCATCTGCTCTTGTCAATTAGGTGCCGCTGCTCTCGGCAAAGGCAAAAGGGGAGAACGGAATATTTTTCTCATGTGAAAATGGATACGTATTTATTTGCCTGATTCCTGATGACTCTGTTTCTGAGAAGGGTGGGAAGGGGGAAATTCATATCTGAGGGGCTACTTTCTGTAAGTCTGGAGATTCCGTGACTTTCCTCGACTGATTTGGGTGCTCTGATCACACTGAAAACCGACTGGAAACAAACATTTTAACACGGGCTCTGGTGCCATGGCAGGGTTCATTCCTGTGTGATTTCCTCTCCATGTGTTTATTAGGAAGATATGAAAATATTAGGAACAGTGAAGGTTTTCAGAGCAAACAGGTGATTCCTGAGCCTCGGGAGCTTTGGCAATCCCTTCGGTGGGTCCAGGATCAGCCCCTGTGGCACTGCAACTTTTGTGAACTCACGTATCAGCAGTAGAAAAATTGGGGAGAAAGGGAGGAATAAGGAGAAAATAGGAGAAGAAATACAGGAAAAATCCTGAGGAGAATGACATAATGATAGCAGGAAGAAGAAATGCAGGGAGGTGTGAAAGTGCCTGATAAGCCCCCAGATGCTGGAGCAGGGAGCACGTTTTTAAGGCGCCCACGGCTAAGACATGGAAATCTGTCCCCATAAATCCTTAAATATCCCTTCCCACCCAGACCCCACTCACGAGGTGGTGGGAGCAAAGCCCACTGGGAGGAACGGGCATCACAGGGGCTGGAATTCCTGCTGAAATCCGGGCAGGACTGGTGGGGCTTTCAGCTCTGCTCAAACACCTCTCCTCTGGGTCCTGTCTCCTTCCCGCACCGGGGAGGGTGAGAGGGACTTGGCCGGGAGACAGACTCGGAGAATTCAAATGCGGGATTTGCCCTGCTTTCTGATTAATGAGGGAACTCGAGACAAGGCAGGCAGGGTAGATAGAGAAAATGAGAGATTAGCAATTAATGCAGCATCCAGCCTGGTGCCGGGCACCGCCGAGCGACCTCTGGCACGGAGAGCCGACTATTTCGCCGCGTGTCTCCGGGAGCCGCAATATCCCAGGGACCGGGAGCTGCTGCGGAGCCGCCGGAGGAATCAAGGAAGCGCAGCGGGGAAAGGCAGCCCTGGAATGAGGGAAGCGAGATAGAGGGGAAGCTTAAAAGGCAGGAATGCAATAAAAGGAATAATTAGGATTCAGAGGCAGGAGCACGTGTGCACAAGGGCACCGATGTCCTGCTTGCACATTCCCTGTGTGCTCACCCGGGTGTGCCCGGGCCCTGGGTGTGCCTATTAAAACCTGGGAATGGGGTGACAGCTGTGCTCCAGCTGTGCCCTGGCTAGGAAAAACCATCTAGTACGGGAAAAACCCACAGCAAAATTTTGCAGTGGATCAGGCACTAACCCCAATGTGTCCCCTTATTTTTTTTCCACAGAGAGGGGTTGTGGGAAGTGCCTTGACTGCAGTGGGTGCGAGACAACAGGAGAAATATCAAGCTGGGAAAGGAGGTGGGACAGTGTGGTGCAGATGTATGAGGGTCCATTGCTCTGCTGGAGAGCTTCCAGCCTTCCCCAGCTCAGGATCAGCACACAGGGAAGCTGGACACAGGACTGTGTGTTGTTCATGTTAGGGGAACATGCCGTGACCACCAGCTTTCCCAGAGCTGCTGGATGCATTTTGAAAGGGGTCATTATTCAGCACAGTTTATTTGCTGTTTGCTTCACCATCTCTGTGTGCTAACAATGAAGGAAACCTGCATTCCCTCCCATCCCAGAGCCAGCCAGCTGCTGGGATCACTGATGGATGGATTGCAGCATCTTGATGGAAAGGTTACAAGGAGGACAGCGGGGCTGACAGGGAGGACTTTGGGGGCTGAATCCTTCTCTGGAGTATCCTAGGGAGATGCTCAGAAGAGCTGTGCAGTCCTGAAGCATCAGGAGAGGTTTATGGGGGAGATGTATCCCAAAAGTATGCTGTTCTGGGCTTTTGTGTGAGGTGGAAGAGAGTCTGGTGTCGTGTCAGCATGCAGAGCGTTTGTCCTGCCGACTCTCTTGGTGCACTGGATGGGGAGGGGGAGCAATGTATGGCTGTGCAATATGGGCTTTAGGAATTTGGGGTTACAGGGCTGAACAGGGGCCTTTGTAGAGTACAGGGAGAGTGGGAAGCGCAGAGGAGAGGACACAGAGCTGCGTGGGCAGTGGATAAACAGTGGGGGGTTCTCAGGCTGTGGGGCCTGTGCCACACGGGGGTCCCAGGTGGTGGATGGGAGGGAAGATGTTTGGGTGCTGGAGGCCTGCAGGATGCTGCTTGTGCCTCTGTCAGACAGGCGTGCACAGGATCAATTTACAGCGGGTGCTGGAGATCACAAATCCCAGCAGGGTCTGCAGGGGGGAGCAGTGAAGTGATCAAAGGTGCAGAGGGTCTTAGCTCACCGCAGTAAGCTGGAGTCAGCCCTTAAGCCTATCCAGTTTGGAGGTGAGGAGGATCTTTTTTCAGGGAATAAGTACCTGAAAGGCAGTCATGAGCCGTGTAGGGGAAAGGGTGGGGTGTGCTCGCCAAGCAGATACAGGGAAATCACCAGGGCTGTTTGCAGGGTGGAAGGGAAAGAGGCAAAACTGACAGGAAGGGGTTGTTTTGGGGTTGTCTTGAGAAATCCCAAGGAGTGGTTTGTGCGATTGAAGAAAAAGAGGCAAAACTTACATGGAGTGGGTTGATTTGGGGTTGTTTTGAGGTAGGAATTCACCCACCAAGCCAGTGCAGAGCTAAAACAGGGATGTCCATCTGCCTCCCATGGGTGGGAGCTCTCACCATGACTGGCTTAGTGCAAAGCTTGGTTTGGGACCTACCAACATGTGGGGCCAAGCCTGAGCTGAGGCAGCCCTGTGGTTAGTCTGGAGGAAATATCTGTGCTGCTGCATGTCCCACACTTCCTTCCAACTGACCTTTGTGGAGGGACACTCTTGTGGGGACACTCCCAGCAGGGAATGTGGAAGAGGGAAAGCAAAGGCTGCTGCTGCTTCTTTCCCCCGAGATCCAGAGTGGCAGAGAGAGCCCCTCGCAGCCTCCTCTCTCTGTATCTCTCCCAGCTTTTCTTCTCCCTCTCCCTTCCCTTCTTCCTCCCTCTCCTCTCTCCTTCATTTGATGTGAGGAGAGCTGTCTGCCACTCTGTGTCTGTACTGAGAAGGGATCAGAAGTTTCAGCGAGCGCTCGGCGCCTCTCCTTTGATCCATGTCCTGAGGCCTGCTTGACAGCGACAAAAAGCATGGAGACAAAACGACTCAGTCAAAGTGATTCCTGACAACTGTCTCCATGAGATAAGGAAGCTCTCTGTGTCTTGGTTTTTTTTTCTTTTTTTAATACCGCCTCTCCGTTTCCATAAGAAGTGGAGTCACTTTAAACCAGAGGAGCCAGCCAACAGCCTGGCTGCACAGAGAATTGCTCTGCCTGAGCTTTATCATGTTTCCTGTCTCCCTTTCCATTCCTTACCCTTCCTTTTATTTTTTTTTATAAAAGCCCTCTTTTTCCCGTTTTTCTTCCCCTCCTTTCCACATGCTGCGTTACCCTGCTGCCTCACCCCAATGCTGCCTCTAATTATGCAGCTCAGAGAAAGCCCAGTGCATTTGCAGGTGGCCAGGACATTATTCCACTCAATCCCAACCACAGGGAAATGCCTGCCTTTCCTGCAAGGGGCTGGGGGGGAGAGAGAAAGCCCTGTACATTATCTGATAATAACCACTCCTTTCAGGAATCGGAGGCAGCCTCATTAACACCCAGGCATTATGAACCGCTGGCCACTTAAGTGGTCCTTGGAGCTGTTCCCCTGCTGCTGAGCCCCAGATTTTTATTATTATTGTTTTATTTCTCTTGCCTGGTTCATGTCACACAGGGAAGTGTCCCCCACTTTCCCTTCTGGCCTCTGGACTGTTGGCAGGAATGAGTTTGCCAGGGCTCAGTGACATTAATCCTCACTGGAGGATGCAGGACTTGGTGTGTGTTGGCACATGGAGGAGCAGGATACATGCCTTGGAATGGGAATGTCCCCAGACACACAGTTCCCTCAAGGACAGACAGGATGAGAAAGGGACAGGGAGGTGGCCCCACAGACCGTGGTGCTGAGGGCAACCTGGCTGGGACAGGAGACAGGGGAGGGGCTGTGGGGAGGCAGACATGGCATGGATCACTGCTGCTGTGCTCCTCCATCCTCAGCAGGGGACTGCAGGTGACAAAGCCTGGCTTAGGAGTGGGCCTAGAGAGGGGTAGGTGGCTCAGAGGTCCCTGGCAGGACAAGGGAGCAGCCCTGTGCTGCATCTGGCTCCGGAGATGGGGATGGACACTGTGGAATCCTGGAATGGTTTGGGTAGGAAGGGACCTTAAAGCTCATCCAGTTCCAACCCCTGTCGTGGGCAGGGGCAACTTCCACTGTCCCAGTTGCTCCAAGCCCCGTCCAAGCTGGCCTTGGACACTTCCAGGACCAGAGTCCATCCCAGTGACACAGAACCCCTTGCCAGGGAGTTCCCGCTCCCCTCGCTAGCCATAATTAGGGTATTGTTGTAGGTTTGCTCCCAAGTCAAACTCCATTAGCATTCAGGATGGGGGGTGGAGGGGAGTGAGGGGGGACACACGGAGGGGGAGATTCCCTTCCCCCCAGAACTGCACTGTGCCGTGCTGATAAACAGTAAATATCGGGGAACAGGATTTCCACATTATCTGAGCGCGGCAGAAAATCAAAATTTCAGTCTAAATCCGAGGAGACGAGGCTCATAAGCTCCTCCAGCTGATACAGAGCCGAGCCCAGCCGGCAAGGCTCAGGAGGCACAAAATAACATTTTTTTGTTAAAAAAAAAAAAAAAAAAAGAAGAAGAAG
Organism: Corapipo altera; assembly: GCF_003945725.1. Taxonomy (NCBI): domain Eukaryota; kingdom Metazoa; phylum Chordata; class Aves; order Passeriformes; family Pipridae; genus Corapipo; species Corapipo altera. Next base: position 310,816 of record NW_020885025.1, read on the forward strand.
AAGAAAGGAAAAGAAAGCAAAAAGAATGAACGAAAGGGGAAAAGCAAGAAATCTTTGGGGGCTTACTGCAGGAAGGGAAGAAGAAGAGGTGGTGCAAAGCAGAGCATTGTCTGCTGCTGCAGCCCTTTTCTGCTGAGGAAATAAACACCCGGGTGTGCTGGGGAGGGGGCTTGGCCACCGCCCATCCAATGAACTTCCCAGAGTGCTGCTTGGGGATCGACCTGTAGGACACCAACAGCTGCTGGAGGCTGATGGCAAACCTTTAATTAGTGATTAGAGTGCACAGCTGAGCACAAATCCAGCCCCGAATTAGGAGCCACATGGGGTCCTGCAGACCCTCAAAGCCACCCCTGGATTCAGCAGCTCTGGCAGGAGCAGGGTCCACCAACTCTAACAAAGCCCCAGGCCACTCATGCTGCTGGAAGCATCTCCATGGCTTGCTCTGGCCTGGCAGACAGGGCAGGAGCCACCCAGGTGGGCACCAGCTCCTGCTGTGGGACTCGTGTGCCACAGCAAGGAGATGATGCCAAGGACACCTGCAAGAGCTTCTCGAGGGGGTACAGAGCTCCCTAAAAGCAAGCAGCAGTGGTGAGAGCAGGTCAGCACTGCAGAGAGCTGGGCTGGAGGTGCTCACTAGCACTACAGGAGAAGGCACATGGTTCTGCCTCTTCTGAAGGAATTTGCTCCCTCCTAGCATGGTGTTCATGGTGTGGTTTCAAAGCTTTCTGCTCTCCCAGGGACCAAGGTGGTTCCAGTGCTAGATGGAGCAGGTATTCCTACAGCATCCAGTTTAGCTGCTTGCTGTGTCTCAGACATCTTTGCATCCTTGCCTGGGTCCATGCTCTGTTGCCTGATCTTCCCTATACATGAGACTCCACAAAACCACCGCTTGCTGCAGAATCTGTAGCTCCAAGTTTTTAGCCCAAGGGAATGTGGCTCAGAGGCTTTGAGCTCTCCCTGAGGCTTTTAGTCATCTCTGCTTGGAGAAATGAAGAAAAATAAGCAGGGCCTAAGTCCTGAAATGTTTTCTTGGTTTCTGCAGCAGCCACTTCCTCCTCCTGCCCCATCACTGGGCTCAATATAACTCAGAAAGCAAAGAAATTCCTCCCTCTGAGCTGCTTCCTCAGATCTCATCCCAGCTCCCAGGAATGTCCATTCCCCTTTCCCTACCTCATTTCTACACCCACCTATAAAGTGACATTTTAGGCTCCATGTTCTAGTTAGAGCAGGTTTCTGGCATAAACTCTGTCCAGCCATACAGATCCAGGGGCCATTGGTGGAACTGAACACCCAGGATTTTGGTTTCTGCCAGGCAAGACTTTAAGTAACTTCAATGCTTGAGTGAGTTCTTCTGCCGGGGAAAGGAGGGGCTTTATTTAGGATGAGGAGGAAACAGAGGTAACAGATGCCTTTGGAAATCAGACTGGCAACCTGACTTCCACTCATTGCACTGTTCACCCAGATCTTGTCCTGCACTGTTTTCTCTTCTCATCAGTACTGGGGCAGTTGGTTTTCCTGAAGGATTTGTGCTTTCCCTTCTCCTACACAGAAACCCTAAAACTGAAAATCTGAAAGTCAGAACAGGATGGAATCTTTCTGGTCACATCAGCTGGGTCTGAGGTCAATGCTACCACAGTGGCCGAGCTGTTTTATGTCAGCTTAGAACCTGTCCATGCATTTTAAAGAGAAAGTACCCCACATCTCTTTAAAAATTAAGATCTTAATCCCGTTCTTTAAGATTGGAATTTGAAATCCCCTTGGCGTTCGTGCAGGACCCCGTTCTACTGTTGAGCAGAGTTAGCATTGCCTTGGGTTCCACTGTTTGAACACCATCAGCACAGAGTTTTGGCCTCCCTTAAAGAAAAAAGTGTGGTTTAACCCTGAATCATGTGCTGGGCTCCAATCAGCACACCCAGGTGTATCAAACAATGCCACCCAACACAAACCCCACCAGGGGATTTACAGAAAGTCCTGGGGTTGTTTTGACTCTGAATATCTCCAGTGTCTTTCCCTATCCAGCCTTTTCCTGTGTCTCAGGCAGCTCTTGCCCTTGGCCTGTTGGCCAGCTCTTTGAGTGCCCTGTTCTTTCCCATCACATCCATGTGGCTACACCAGCTCTCCAGTCACCTTCTCCCAGCCATGCCACAAGATTTCCAGTCTCTCTGTCCCTCCCACCACGTACAGCCTCTTCCTCCTTCCCCACCTCTCCCAGCCCAGCTCCCGTGTCTCTCCTTCCCTGCTCCCCTGGCTTTATTCCACCCTGGCTCCCAGAGCTGCCAAGAGGGTTTCTCAAACCGGCAAGAGCTGCAGGTTTGTCTGGAGGGCGAGAGGTCAAGCACCAGCGAGTGTTTCTGTTTAGTTCCAGATACCAGCCTGACAGGTGGGTGCCTCTTGATTAATTCCCAGCTCCCCTAAATGCTCCCGGCTCCATGTGCCGTGGGCCTGTTCAAGTCTGGGCAAAGTTAGGTGGGAAAACAGGAGAATATTGGAATGTGTTGGGTTGTCTCCATTCAGGTGCTTGCAGTGGGATTGTGGCCTGGAGCGGTTGCAGATCTTCACCTCCAGCACTTGGTGTGCTGACAGTACTTCCAGGTAAAGGTGTTTGACCAGGAGGTACAGCCAGAAGCCTCCAAAGCTCCCAGCTCTCCCAGCTCGGCTGCTGTGGGGCTGTTCTGGACTGACAGTGTCTTCTTGCTAATCTACAGCCGTGCAAATGCCCAACTGAGGGTGGTACAGTCCAGGAAAATAAGGATTTGGGATCAAGGAAGCATTCTCATCCTCTGAGGGGGGCTCTGAAGGGGTTTGTGAGCTGTGGGGTGCCAGGTCTGGTTGCTGGGAAGGGCATCAGTCGCCCTGTGTTGGTTCCTCACCACTGACAACTGTGGGGGCAGGTCTTGGTAACCCTAAAGGCAGCACAGTCCCACTGTGGGGATTCTCCATCTCAGGCTGTTGTCATCTGGAGTTACAAAGAGAGAATATCACCCAAATCCACTCCTCTGGACTAACACACCTCCAGGGAGGCTCAGTCACACTTGCTGTGTGTGGTGAGCACAGACAGACCTTTAGAGCTCAGAAAACTGAATTGCTCTCTCCTGATGAAGATTCCTTTGGCCTTTATTGGAACAAGTCTTTTGTTAGAGGCCAAGCCTAAGGAGTTCTCTGGCTCCCTTTCTCATTCCCTTTTTTCACGTGCTGGTTCCTAAGTGTCCAGAAATCCTAGGAATCTCACCAGAACATCTCTGCACATTTGTGGGAGAAATTCCTGAGGTTTCTGTAGCTGAGTGAATTCCAGAGAGCAGGTAAATCCCATTTACCCAGTTAATGCTCTGCAAGGTCCTGTGGAAGGTTACAGTGGAAGAGTCAAGAGAGGAAAGGAATGTTGTTGGACTCAGGTGACTCATGTCCCCATACCCAACCCTGGAGCACTGGTGTTTTTTCCCAGCCATGTGTCAGGAATGGATCTGCCATGCAGGAATGTGGAGAGACCAAAATCACAAAGAGCTCCAAAACACACTGAGGAGCAGGGAAGGCCAAATCCAGAATCCTAGAGGTGCTACAACCCTCATGAGCAGCAAAACACCCAGCAGTGCTGAGGCCCTGGAGAAGCAGCCAATGCCTGAACACTATTTTTTTTTTTAGTAAAAAAACCCCAAACCAACCCAACTTATTAAAATTTTTCCTGGCTGCATCTCCTGCTTATTCAAATACTTCCAATTTCCGTGGATCTCATATCAGCTCCCAGCATCTCGCAGCCTCTGTACTTGGGTTATATGGGAAGAGAGAGAGAGAGGGAAAAAAAACTGCTAGCAAAATAGAAGCCACTATCTGACAGAATCTCTCCTGGGGATCTCAGTTATTAAAAAAAAAAAAAAAAAAAAAAAAAAAAGAATCATTTTTCTCTTCACTGGTGTTTGTTAAATGTGCAGGAGCCATAGGCAAATTTTTGCTAATTTTGTGCATGCTTTTATCATACTGGTGATTCACTGGCAGCTTTATCCTCCGATAAGTGGATTAGTTGTTGAGCTAAACAAAAAGGTGTCTGACAACCAGGAAGCTCTAAAGAACATATTTGTTTTCCAAATAATGAAGCTGTGTTTGTTGCTCAGTGCAGTGTGGGGTGTTGTTCTGAATTTCATTAGCCTGAAGGAAAGGCCCCAAAGCTTTTCTCCCTTCCACGAGGCTGTGGTGCAGTGAGAACCACGTCCCTCCTGTCACTGCCAGGCTGTTTTTATTTTATTTGCTTTGGTTTGGTGGTTTGGCCCTGCAGTGCTGCTGGTGAGGGAGTGGTTGATGGGTGGTTGTGTTGCACAGCATCTTTTGGCAGTGGGGCTGGGCACATACTGGATTTATTCGGGAATAAACATCCCAGCTCTGCTGAATGGTCAGTAGAGCCCCATGACTCACAGTTAGACCTGGGCTTTTAGGACTGGAAGCTGAACTGAGGGCACAGAGAGACAAACTGACCATGAGGAAGGACACAGGGCTAAAATAATAAGCTTAACTTTATCTAAGACTTTCATAATGTTTGAGCATCTCATTATTCTGGGATGTGTTTCTCCTCATGGGAAGGTTGTTATCTCCAAGGCCAAGAATTGTTATTTTATCCTGCTGAAATGTAAGGTAGGAACCTGAGACTTTGTCAAGACCCTTTGCCGGCCCAAACCCCCTCCTCTGTAAGTGCTTCATAGTTAGCAATTCTGTATTTCTGTGTATCTGCATGTTTGTTTTCAGCCCTTTGGGGCCCTCTCTGCCTCTCTCCCCACTCAGCCACCCTTTGGCCATATTAGCCAAATGCCCAGGAACGATGGGGATTCTTCCCTTGGAGCTGCTGAGAGCTTGGTGACAGTCCCAGTGCTGGGCCAAGCTCTGCCTGGCCCAGTGGGTCCCCTTCAGTAGTGACCAGAAGCAAATTCCTCAGGAGAATCAAGAACAGAGCACTGTCCTGGCCTCTCCCACTTTCAGCTCAGGGGATTTCCTCACACAAAGATGGTTTGTCTGGTCATTCTCCACGGCCCTTACTTCCAGCTACTTACCCAGTGTCCCCTCCAGTTTAGCATCCACTGCTTTTTGTGGCCAGGACTCCCACAGGTTGACTCCACCAAGTGAAGCATCACTTTATTTTCCTCCTATTCCACCCCTCCCACCTTCCGGAAGTGGCAGTAAATAGTTAACTATTATGCCCCCTCCCCATGTCATTTGTGATTTTTTAGGCTGCCATCAAATCCTCACAGCCTGAGAAAGCAGGAATGGTGCTGGTTGAGTTCAGCCCACTTCCACCAGCAAAGCTGATGGTGAAATGGTTTTCCCCCCTTGCTGGACAGTTCTGCAGTGATGCCCTTGGCAGGAACGATGTGGGTTTGTGGAAGTGCATTTTGTGCTTGGAGAGGGGTTGGAGGCACTGGCTCCGGCACATAAATCCCTGAGGATGCTGCTGATAGCAGTGGGAGATGGAAATGAAGCATCTTTCTGCATCCTGATGCCAAAGCAAACGTTCTCCAGTGTCCTTTTGAAATATAGACAACCTTGGTGATAAGAAGAGCATAATCCCAGTGCTTGGAACAGATAGCTCCATCCCTCCTGACATTTTTAGGAGCCCACAGAGATGGAAGGATACTCAGCCAGGCCACTCCCATCCCCTCAGCTTTACTCACGCCTGAATCCAGCAAAGCTTCTTTTCCCCTGGCAAGGGGCTAAAAGTCCTTTTCCCTGCGTGCCCAGAGCAGCCCCTGGCTGGGAGGGGGATCTGGAGAGGGAGCCAGCCCTGAGAGAGGGGGGAGGGCCAGGTATAGATCTGCAGTCGGCAGCAATTGCTCTCTCAGTTCTGGCACAGATGAAACGCAGAGAGGGAGGGAGGAAAAGGGGGAAAGCGGCAGTGGAGGAGCGAAAGGTCCCCAGCTGGCTGTTAGTGGCATCTGCACTCGGAGTGCAGACTCCAGCTGAGAGCTATTTCACTATTTATTTACATGTAATTATTGCTATGAGGTGCAGATATTAACACTGTCAAGAGCAATTTGCCCTGACATTTTTCACTTGCTCTGTTCCCTGACGTTTTGAGTTTGGTGGGATTTTTTTTCTCCCTTTCTCTCTCTCCACTGCACTGCCCCAGTTTTGGGAGCAGGCATTTTAATCCAGCGCCCTTTGCAACTCATTAAACTTTGAAATTTAATTTTGCCCGGAGAGGAGCCAGGGCTTGGGGAGTGGCTCCCACCCCCCTCTCCCCACGCTCCCACCACCTATCCCCAGCAGATCAAGCATTTCCACTCCAAACAAACCAAATTTACCGGTGGCCGCGTTTTCAATTGCAAAGCAATTCCAGCATTAACCTTTGCTGCGATGCTGCATTTAAAACACACACGAAGATGCCCAACCGTTTATCAGGGGAGGCTTGGAAAGAGCACGTGCAGAAAGCAAATGCAGAACAAAGAGTTTTCCAACCAGTGACCAGAGCAGCATAAAAATCATCTCCCATTCCAAAAGGTGCGTTCAGATCAGTGACTGCTTCCAACTTCCTTACACTCCTTTCCTTTCCCTTCCCTTTCCTTTCCCTTCCCTTTCCTTTTCCTTCCCTTTCCTTTCCTTTCCTTTCCCTTCCCTTTCGCTTCCCTTCCCTTCCCTTTCCCTTCCCTTCCCTTCCCTTCCCTTCCCTTCCCTTCCCTTCCCTTCCCCAACCTTCCCAAACCTTCCCTTCCCAAACCTTCCCAAACCTTCCCTTCCCAAACCTTCCCTTCCCTTCCCTTCCCTTCCCAAACCTTCCCTTCCCAAACCTTCCCTTCCCTTCCCAAACCTTCCCTTCCCTTCCCAAACCTTCCCTTCCCAAACCTTCCCAAACCTTCCCTTCCCAAACCTTCCCTTCCCTTCCCTTCCCTTCCCTTCCCT